>NC_056742.1:69584315-69701815 GCF_019279795.1 Protopterus annectens
TTATGAAAAAAATTGGAAATATTGAAGAAGTTCTGTTTCTACAAACATGAATTTATTTTTATTATGTGACTTCCAGTCAATATGTAAGTGTGAATTTTTAATAAAGCATCCCTAACCTTCCACAAGTATGATGGAATCTTTACAACCACCTGAGCTACCACCAACTCATACAGATAGGACTTCAATTTAATATCTCATCCAAAACATGGTGCATTCAGGAATGCAGCATACCCCACTACCACCACCACCACCACCCTGCATCACTGCAGTGTCAGTACCAGAAAATTACTCTAAACTCATGGAACTAAATATACAAGCTTCAAGGACACATACATTGAAAGGGCAAGCATAATATACAACACTGACTGCAATCTCAGGTTCTTAAAGCTCAATAAAGAACTTCATATATGACTGAAGGAAAATGCAATAGGTCAAACCAGACTCCCATGCACTGTATGTATAGGCTTGTATATTTTCAATAACATTGCTATTTGGTCAGGTGATAAATAGATTATAAATAAAATAAAAACTCGCTGGATACACACAGCACGTAACTCTTTATTAGAAAAAGATGTGAGCACTTTTGCAGAGTCCTCTCTGCTTCATCAGACATATTGTAACAGTTAGAAATTCATTTAAATAGTAGTGCATCATGGTGTCAACCAATCAGTTCCATGTTAAAATCAGCAAACCAAACAATACTGCTCATGGTATAAAAATATACATACATATATATATATAAATGTAAAAACACATATAACAAACACATATATAGACTGTATAAAATGTGAGATGCATTTCTAATCATCTGGGTACGATATTAAAAGCTATATAAAAGATAGAAAAATATATTTAAAAACAAATACTAAATAAGTCCAAACAGCAAAATGATGTAGGGGAAAAGATCAACTGGTATGTAAACCACAGCACTGTAGAAAAGTCAAAAACACACCAGTTGTTCATGGTAGAGGTGGTTCCAAAACTTTAATAAAATAGTAAAAATAAAGAACAGGTAAGCGCTTTCGCGTGTAGTTTCTTCAGACCTATTATCAAAGTAAAAACTCTAACCAGCTTTTAAACACCTTGTAACAGTTTCATCCAATCAGCTGAAAAAGCATTAAAAGTTGCTAAGCAACATGATTGCATTGAATATGCCAATTAAATAAACCAATTAAGCCTGCTTACATTCATATTCCTAAAAACAACTAAATGTTATAATGTCTATAAAAATGCATACGCAATTAAATGAAATACTCATATCACCTATTACCTAATAATTCGTAAAAACATTTAATCTATTTCATAAACTCAATAAATAAGAAAATGCACATATTAAAATTGCGTAACTGCTCAACTAGTGCATGTTGATTTAAAGACATTCCATCTACTCTATCACCTCTTTGTCAGCCTCTTTTTTAGGGGTCTTGCTCTCAGTGCGGGTTGTATCGAAACATGTTCATTAAGGCCAGGGGAATAATGTGCCCCTAGTCTAAAAATCCATTTCATCTCGGCATCTTAAGCCACACCCACACCACACTCATGAAACACCTCTATTTGAGCCACACCCACAGAGTCATTCCCCAAGAAAGCCACCCCAGTCATTTCCTTAAATTAGGCATGCATACACTAGGGTACTAGTCTTGTTTCTCAGATGCCACCTACATACTTACTTCTTGAAGTAAGTGCTAGATAATATGTTGCATATGTATATGTTCTGATAGTCAGATTGCCCACATGGTACAGTCTTTGGCATCATTGATGAATATCTGCTTGTTATATATGCTATTACGTATTCCCTGGGACCATACATTTGATACCATACAGGAAATAAAGTAGAATGTAACCTATACCTTTGATGTCAACAGTAAAGTCAAAAAAAAAACAAGTAAAAAAAAAATTACCTTGGAAAGGAATTTTGGTTTTGATTACAGTTTTTTTGGCATGGCATTCATGTTTTGATTCATTTTGATAGATATAGGCTAGGGTTTGCAGACATGGGGAGCATACACTTGTTCAGCTAACTGCATATTGCAGCCATGCAGGTACTATGACATTCCTTGTACTTGGTGGACCTTTCTGTGAAGGATGACATAGGCAGTTGAATGATACCTGGTTCATGTTACTAGGCATTTACCTCTGTGTTACTGTGCCATTTCTTTTGATGTGCACTTTTCAATTTAGTGCAAAGACAGACAATTGTGGTTGACATGTGACTTATCTGATATAATATATAACAATTATAATATGGTGGATGGACTGTTTGACTGATATAAACCACATAAAGGGTGTCTAAGGGTGTTAGAAATTAGCATTTTATAAGCATTTTTAAAACAACATTATATGTTTACTATATTTTTATTTTTACATTTGCCATTCTGATGATATTTAACAGCTGCATTTTTAACAGCTTTTTTTTATTTTTAAAAACTAATATATTTCAATGCTGCTGATCAGTTTGATTGATTAAATCAGTTTGATCTTAGATTACAATGATATTAATTTATGATTTTAATTTTTTTATGCCAAAACTTAACAAAAAACCATGCCTATTATCATATACTTTATGCCTATAGGTAATAGTAGGAAGCTCCATGGAGATAATAGGTAGCATATCATATGTGTGAACACCAATCTGCACTTGTGTGAACACCAATCTGCACAGGAAAATCTTTAAAATGATGGCCAAGAGAATCAATCATCACTACTACTACTACTATGCAACAGCAAATGTGACATCTCTAGCTGGCCATTAGCTGGCCATTTATTTTCTTAGCAGGTCTTCACTAGGCTGTTCCCGAGCTCATCTACTTCCATCAAATCGTTGTCAGGCGTCCTAAAACCATGACCAGTTTCAGGTCTCTGAATAAGAGACATCATGAAATATATTAGTTTCAATAACAAACAGAGAAAAAATAGTAAGTATATATTAAATAACATAACTGCGATGGCTCAAAACAAGTTACAGCAAGCAAGAACACACAGATGCACTCTACACACACACACACACAAACAACTCGGCATGATATGTTTTGTTAACTATATCCCCCATCCTAACATCTTGATTCAAAACTTCCAATACTAAAAACTTGAAATTGTGTCCCTCAGTGGATGTATTCATGTGTTTAGCTATTGCACTATAGCTCATCCCTTTACTTGCACAATACAAATGGTCATGTATCCTCTCCCTTAGATGCCTGTTCATCTTACCAACATAAAAACTGGGACAGGCTGTGCACTGTGCTAGATAAACAAGATTTTTAGTGTTACAGTCAGCTTCAGGAAAATGTGTAAATATTTTGTTGTAAGTGGAATGTGTGAATGTCCTAGACTCATCTATACAATTGCAAAATGAACAATTATTGCATTTGACAGTACATGAAGAAGTTGTTAACTCATTGCTCATGCTGTGAATATTCTGAGAAAAACATAGTCTCTGGCGTAAAGATTTCTTATACTAGTTTGTTCATATGTTGAACACAAGCACAAATTTTTTGAAATTCACATTCAAACAATCAAATGTGAAGACTGAATTCTTGGATGTTCTGCTAGTGAAGGATGCAAATAATAATATTGAGACTAGACTATTTAGAAAAGAATGCTATCGACCCACATCATGCAACAGCATGCATCCAGGTCACGTGTTTCGTAACATTTTGGAAGGTCAGAACCTTAGGGTTAGTCGCCTACACAGTAATGATCACAATTTTGAAAGAAGGTTGAATCAGATAGATGCTGACTTCAGATCCAGAGGCTACCATGAGGATGAGATACATCATACACAAAACAAGGTCAGAATGTGGAGGCACAATAGAGGCAAACCATATTTTTTAAAACATAGAATGGAAATATTGCAACTGACAGTGTTGATAACATGCCCCCTTTTTTTAGCCTAGCTTTTTTGAGTGATGAAAGGGATATCAGGGAGATCATCTATAGGCATTGGCCTATTTTAGGAACCAATGCAGATATTGCTGGGGTAGTGGATGATAGGCCATGATTTGGATACAAAAATAAGAAATCTTTACAATAGTGCAATAGCTAAACACATGAATACATCTGCTGAGGGACACAATTTCAAGTTTTTAGTGTTGGAAGTTTTGAATCAAGATGTTAGGATGGGGGATATAGTTAACAAAACATATCATGCCGAGATGAAATGGATTTTTAGACTAGGGGCACATTATTCCCTTGGCCTTAATGAACATGTTTCGATACAACCCGCACTGAGAGCAAGACCCCTAAAAAAGAGGCTGACAAAGAGGTGATAGGGTAGATGGAATGCTTTTAAATCAACACACACTAGTTGAGCAGTTATGCAATTTTAATATATACATTTTCTTATTTATTGAGTTTATGAAATAGATTAAATGTTTTTATGAATTATGTAATAGGTGATATGAGTATTTAATTTAATTGCATATGCATTTTTATAGTCATTATAACATTTAGTTGTTTTTAGGAATATGAATGCAAGCAGACTTAATTGGTTTATTTAATTGGCATATTCAATGCAATCATGTTGCTTAGCAACTTTTAATGCTTTTTCAGTTGATTGGATGAAACTGTTACACGATGTTTAAAAGCTGGTTAGAGTTTTTACTTTGAAATACTAAATAAGCTGGAGCATCAGTGCTTTAAGGCCCTGTTTCTGAGAAATGGTTTAAAAGAAACCTTAGAGTTTAGACCAGGTGGTCTATCTGCTTGGAACTTAATAATCCATTCTTGTTCCAAAGCTTCAGTATTGTTAATAATATTTCCACCTCTTTCATTTCTATGGACAATATGGAGAACCAGAAACTTAAAAGTGTGTGTGTTCCCCTCTTGCATCATATGCATTGCTAATGCATTGCTTTCTTTTTTATTTCTAATATCTCTCATATGTTCTAAAATTCTGTCCTTCAATAATCAGTTTGTTTTACTTATATAATAGGCAGGACATTTCGTGCAGAAACTAAAGTATACTATATTTGCAGTGTGACAGTCAGCATAAAAGTGTGTATCAATGGAGAAACCTCTGATACTGTGTTTATATTTTGCAATGAAACTACTGCATTTAATGCTTTCAAGAAACCTAGTGCTTTTATACCTCCCAGTAACTCTGGCATTGACTTGTTTGTTGACATCTGTGAAAAGCAACTGAGGAGTAAATTAACTGAAGGAAGTATTAATGTTTTTCACAATTTGTCTAGTTTTGAACAACAAGCACTTGCAGACCTTAAACATTTGAACAGTATTGAAATTCGTTCTGCCGACGAAGACGGAGGGATTGTTGTTCTAGACAGAGAAGTTTATGTTTATAATATGCAGACACACTTAAATAATGTAACTATTTATTGTGAGATTTCCCATACCTATATGAAAGCTTTGATGGACAGGCTACAAGTATTATTGTTTGATCTGTTAATAACAGGAATGATCTCTGAGCAACTTTTTGAGTATTTTAAAACAGATTTTCCAGTAGTGCCAATAATTTATGGTTTGCCTAAAATCCATAAAGACTTAATGAACCCACTTATGCAGCCTATTGTATCTAGCCGTGGATGGGCGACTGAGCCACTATCGATTTATATTGAAAAAAAACTTGCATCCTATTTTAAATGAATGCACAACTGTTTTATTAGATACTAAGGAGTTTTTAAATGATTTAAGTATACACCTTGAAGCTTTAGATGATCCATGTTGGCTTGTGACACTTAATATAGAGTCGTTGTTCACAGTGATTCCCCATACAGTGGGGATAGAAAATGTCAGAGAATTACTTGTCAGGAGATGTACTGAAGGCAATAAGATAAGACTAATTTGTACATTACTGGAGATAGTTCTAGAGAACAACATATTTATGTTTGGAGATAGATATTTTATACAAAAGGTTGGCGTGGCTATGGGCACAGCCTGTGCAAATAGCTACGCCAACCTATTTCTGGTGCAGTGGGAAACTGATAATATTCTCACAGGAAATGTTTTTGCTAAATCTATTATTTGGTATAAATGCTTTGTAGATGATATTTTGTTGCTGTGGCATGATGATGAGCTCCATCTTAAACAATTCTTGGGGTATATGAACACTATTACTCCATTCTTAAAATTTACCTATAAGAATTCTGACAGAGATTGACTTCTTAGATGTGAAAGTTAACTAATTTCTACTTCATTGTATAGGAAGCCTATCAGAAAAAAATAATGTTTTGCATAACCGTAGTATGCACCCTGGTTTTACAAAAGCAAATGTTTTGAAAGGACAACACGATGATGATGCAATTTTATGTGAAGCACTGACTCTTCTTAAGCATGAATTTAGTGAAAGGGGGTATAAAATGAAAGATATTGAAAGGTAGATTGATTTAGCATGGAAAGAAAGGAAAGATAAATGCCAACCCTACTATAATGCTAGAAGAAAACATGCAAATGATTTACCCATGCATAATGTGAATACTATAACAACAACTTCAGGCACAGTAAGAAATATAGTGAATAATATGCTGTGAGTACCACTGACTTTTGCAAGTAACATTAATATAGTATGTGATATAGTTAGAAATAACTGGGATATCTTATTGAGTGTGAAAGAACTCGATGGAATAATAGGAACCAGAACATGTGTCATTGTTCCAACACTGGACACAATAGAGGATAGGGCTGAGGAGAAAAACATGAAGGCTGCATAGATGTTGGTATCAGACAAGGGGGAAACATATGGGCAGCAACAAAAGGGGAGAAAATGATACATAACAAATAATAACACCATTACAACATGCTTCTCTTGTACATTAGCCAGGAAGTTTTCCATAAATTATAGCTGATCCATGCAGCTTGTTTACTTCTAACCCTCTTTTTTCCAACAGAGACTGAAATACCCCAAATGGGGAAGCAAAACACATTAAAAGTGGTGCAGTAGTGTGTCACAATGAGATTGTTGTGAGGTGCAGAATCGGTGAATGTCTGCTGGAACTTCCCAGAGTTGTGCATGCTTGTCTGGGAAAACAACCCAGAGGTAATGATCCTGCTATCACGGTGATGACTCTTAGCAGAGAGACAGTAAAGGCCACACAGTGATCATGAAAATAAGAGCTGCAATAAGAAATGCAATGCATTTGCTGGTACAAATAGAACAAATCCAGTCCAGAATAGAATGTTTCTTAGACTGACTCTGTGGATGAATGTGCTCACTAATTAATTGACAAACCATGTGCTCTGATAGTGAAAAGTAAGCAATATTTTTCTTGCCCTAATGCAGGGCAAAGTCGCTTAGCATCAATACACTGTTGCATAGTGTGGAAAACATCTTTATTGATTTCATTCAGTGTTCCAAGAAATGAGTGGAAGCTGAAAACATACCTCTTAACTGTCCAAATTTTCACAAAATGTCCAGATGTTTGCCTCATATTTATGGTCCCTTCCTCATCAAATCTGTGGTTTTCTGGCAAATCAATAACATACATTTTAGTTTCAGACTTCATATTCTAAAGAAAATGCATGCTAATACAAATCATATTATCTAGCCATACCTCTCAACTGTACAGATTTTTAGAAAATGTCCAGATTTTTTTCCTCATATATTTGGCCTGTTACTCAGGGCGGCCACGGTGGTGCAGCAGTTAGTGTTGCTGCCTCACAGCAAGAGGTTCTCCTGTTTGATCCTCGGCTAGGGTGCCTTCTGTGCGGAGTCTGCATGTCTTCCCAGTAGTCGCGTGGGTTTCCTCCGGGTGCTCCGGTTTCCTCCCACATCCCAAAGACATGCTGTAGGTGGATTGGACACTCTAAGTTGGCCCTAGGTGTGAGTGTGGGCATGTGTGTGCCTTCTGTGGAAGGTTGGATGCTGGGTTGGCAACTCAACACCGTAAAACTCCACTGCTAACCATGAGCGGACAGGTGATCCACTGTGGCGACCCCTAACCGGGAAAAGCCGAAAGAAGAAGAAGAAGATTTGGCCTGTTACTCATAAAATTGTTTTCTGGCAAATCTTTGAGGATTGAAGTCAGAAAATAATGATAGACATTTGAGATTCAGACTTCATACCCTTTAGAAAATGCATACTAATGCAAAACCTGTTATTCTATCAACTTTCTAAGTTTGTAAGAGCAATATTTAAAAAGTGTCCTTATTTTGGGGCCTTTGTCCCCCATTATTTATGGATTTGTCCAGATTTCTTGCTGTAAGAGGTTGAGAGCTATATATTTAGCAACTTTCTAAGTTTATAAGAGCAATATTTAAAATCTCTCCAATATTTGAGCCTATGTCCCTCCATTATTTTAGGCTTTGTCTAGGTTTCTTGCACTAAGAGGTTGAGATGTATGGTTGAAAAAGAGGCCAGCTCTTAGCCCCTGCTTGTATCCTATTAAATGTTCACCAACAAGCCAATGTGTGTCAAGATATGTTATTTCAGGATAATGTAACAAAGTTATCTTTAACTACAGGAAGAGGATTAGTGACCCAGTGTCAGCTGTGTACTCCCGCCATCCCTGGCTGGCTCATCCAGTAAGCACACAACTAATCAGGAGCGGCCTTTGGTGAACTGGTGCCCTAGGCAAAACGGCTCCACAGTGCCCCCCACCACACTACCTGGTGCCCCCATCCTAGTCTTCCTACACCAAGTAAATACTGGAAAAGCACCCCTGCTAGACCGGCGCCCTAGGCGGCCGCCTAGTTGGCCTATGCCTAAGGCTGGCTATGCAACTAATAAACAGATGGGTGTCTGAGTCAAAGTCAGGGCTTTGTTCCCTGCATCACAGAGCCAGTTTCTCTGTAGTCTTCCATGAACCATCAGTCATTTGTACAGTGAAAGTACACTGTAACAAAACATTCCTGCATGTGGATAGGTTTCACAGTCATTTTATTAACGGTACACTCAACCAAAATGTGTTTCAACTCCACACCTTTATACTCAGTAAAAGTTTTTATAAATTCTAGCTGCTTTGGACAACAGCCTTTTCTATGTATTTTGATCTTGCATACTATCAATTTGTTTCTTAATCCTTCAGTCAGCACCCTGTTGGAACTGGTAACATTCTGTCATTCTGTTACATAGCAAGATACAGACTCATCTTTTCTTTGCTCTCTTCTGTATAAATTATCATCATTAGGTATTACAACAGAGAGTTTGCAAAATCTGTACATTATCTTAAAAAGTCTGGATCTAGGCTTTAATTAATGCTGAAAGTTTCCTGGCACCTTCATGTTAGATAATGACTAGGCTGAGACACAGCAGCAATGAGCACTTCATTTCTTATCAGACAGCATTGTTAGTATGCATGTTTATGCAACATGATATAACTGCTACAGCTGTGTGAGCATATTGCTATAATATTACAATTGTTTGGAATTGTACAGAAGATAGCACTGCATGCTATCTGTCATATAGCAATGCTTGACCAGCAATGTTTAAACTATGCCTGTGGTCAGGCTATAATTGGAGATATACTGCCCAGCAGACCTGTGACTCATACACATTAAGTTACTGCTTAAGAATCTCACAGAAGTACCCTCAAGGCTAGTGATATTTGATATACTATTAGAATTATGTGAGGTATGAACCCCATCACAATCTCATAGAATAAATGATGTCAGCAGCACTCTAGCTAGTGGGACAGAATTGACATCCTTCATTCCTTATACAACCTGTGAATCTTCCCTACCTATATGCTTAATTATATCAGTGCTGCACAGCTGTGTGCATATGTTGCTATGGAGTCTCATTTCCAGGCAGGGGCTAAGTGAGGGTCATGCTGCATGTAGATCTCATGAAAGGTGTCCAAAGAGCACTGGACATCAAGACTTCCTTTACAACTTGTCACTGGCACCAAATGATGTCATAGGCACTGACACAAATTAATTCCAGTATTCAAAAGACAGTATCACTAAGAGAAAGCAAAATATCTACTTGGTCATCCTGCATACAAAAATAGTTGCCATAACAGCCAAGCTTTGTTACCATGTCTCCAACAATATTCTTTGCTCCTCACCTCAACTCTTCTTTCCAAAGAAGACTGCAGCCCTATAGTCCAATCACAGATAACTGAGGTATTAGTTACTTCCACAGTGCTTTATGCATGCTACCACCTTCTCTGTGAAGCAGTTGTCTTTCAAGCAGTTTGGGACTTCCTATGATCATACACACCAAAGTGGCCTTCTCAATGGTCTGTCCTCAGCTTTTCCTTTTGGCATCTTTAATATTAAGATGATATTTGCCTGTTTCATGTCTCCAGCAGACTAACAAAGTCTAAGTCTTCAAGCTCTGCTTCAGTCACCCCTGTTTGCCTTATTGAAGTGCAGCTTTCAGTAAATTGCTGATGCTCCTATGAGCTCTCTGCTGACCTTAACTGTGGTTGCCTTGCTCTAGCTTTGAGAGATTCATTTTACTTTTTACCGCACCTAAACCCTTTCATCCTCCACTCTACACAGCCACAAATCCACAGATCTTGCATCACATATACATCTCATTGAAAGTGTGTCAGCCTGTATGTCTTGATACTCAGTTTTTACAGCACCCCATTCTACCTCCAGGCAGCTCCTTTCTCCCCATACCCACTGCCCCTGGTCACTGAATTCATTTTGGTATTGTCAGCACATGGATTGTTTTCTTGCCATTTATCCCCAACAGTGTAGAAAATTTAAAAGCTCAAAAAAAAAAAAAAAAAAAAAAAAAATTGAACATTTCTTCATGAATGCGTATCTACTGGTTTGTTAGGATTTCTGCCCTCAACTCTTACCCCACAAATATAGAAACAGCTATCCTGAAAAGCACTCATCCCATGCAGCCCTGGAAGTTGTTACTGCTCTGCCAGTAATGCTTTGACTTGATTTGCACTAGCTTGAGGCTTACTCCTCTTAGTAATACATGTAATAATTTGCATCACACTAAATGTGGTGCAGATGTGCCCGTGCTAAACTTCTGACACAGCCCTGTATTTGCATTTTTGTATACAGCCCTTTTCTACCCACTTTTAATCTACTTTGCATAAATTACTTAGATTTTAAATACAGCAAATTGATGCTAAATCTTCACAAAAGACATTATATGATCCTTTTGTACCTACTACAAAGTTTTGGCTGTCAAGTCTGCAATTTTTACTGTTACAACATCACAATTTGGTTACAGTGTATTGTATTCAACAGAGCAGTCTTATAAGTTCCTAATAAAATGTTTAGAAATAGTATTTATGGGCCTACAAGTGTTATTTTAAAACCATTAACTTAAATGTTAATACAGTAAAGTTACTGCTGATAATACTGCCCAGGTTTTAACAGTGCAGATGATACATATTATAGTATTATAACAGGTAATTTTATATATAAATCATATCAATTAAATAAGCACATTTCATTTCTACTGTACATTAGCAATATTTATTTCTATTAATACAAATTATTTTGGAAATATTTAAAATACATATAAAAGTCACACATTTCAATCATGGAAAATTCAGCAAGCAAAAAACTCCCCAGAATATTTTAAAATATGTATAATACCACTAGATGGCAGAAGTGTAAAGCTCAAATACTATATTTAATTTATATGACCATATACTCATACAGAAAGCATTGATTTCTAAGACATGCAGAAACTTGCATCAAGCATAACCTTCCTTTTCCAGCACATTTGCTGTTGTTCTATAGTATAGTGTTGGACTTCTGCTTATTTTGTCATACATTTAGCAAACATTACACTAGTGATCGTCAATTTGCTCTGAGTTTTGTTTTCATGATTGAAATACGACTGAATATATGATGGAGTTTTAAGAGATTTCCTTGAATTTTGCCCTGCAGAAACACATCTGACTAGCACACTGCCACAGAGACGTCATGGTTTGCAACATCTCCAGCAATGCATTGTGATGAGGAGTACATTTTGCAAACTCTGTTTTTTTTTTCCTGATGCTACATTATCATGGGTCTATGTTTACTCATCAAAGGTTCTTTCCATGAACTTCTAATGAGTGAAAACAGTATATCGAACATTCATTAATCGAAGTGTGAGATGGGGAAAAGTAACTAGTTGGCTAACATTTCCCCATCTTACACACCATAGTATTTCAAACCCACTCACGTGGGGGGGCTGCCCCCCCCACACCCCAATACCAACTCCAAGACCTCATTACAGTGGGGAAAAGGACAAGTAGTGGGCCAAAATCAGGAAGTTTGCCCTTTTCCCTACTGTAGAGTGACCTCAGAGTGGTTATATATAGTTGGGGAGAGAGGGGGCAGACCCCATCTGGGTGGGTTTGAAATTCTGCCGTATGTGAAATGGGCCAACGTTGGCCAGCTAGTAACTTTCCCCGTCCCACACTTTTGCTGAAGTGAATGTCTGATTAATGAACATTCTAGGTCTACTGCTTGCTCATTGAAGGTTCGAGGAAAGAACCTTTGCTGAGTAAACATAGACCCCATTATTGTACACATTCAATGTAAATGTATAATGCTCAAATTGCATTGCATATTTTTTTGAGATTATTTCGCTACCTAGTTATGTACTTTAACTTTCATTGTATTGTCAAATGCTCTCTGAGCTTAGGTCATGACTGAAAAGGGTCAGAAGGCCAGCCCATCTACCCAGTTAACAAATTGAAATAAACAAATAAGTAAACAAACTGGAGATCTATGCCTTAAAGGGAATTTATCATTATATAAACCCTATGGAAAACTAGTAGAGTTAAAAAAATATGTTTTCATGCAAGTCTTACCAGCTCATAGTTTTAAATATATAAATCAGCACATAGTATACAGTAGAAGGTACCTCAGTGTTTTTAGCTTTTAATAGTAAATGTAATAATCAGTCTCAACCTTTCTCTGACAGCATAAAATCTGATATGAAATTAGATGTGAAGCTATTTCATTTTGTGTTTTTATAGTGTGTTATATCCTATGCTGTACATGTGTAATAACAATATATGGGATAAGTGATTTTTTTTCATTTCAAAGTATTAGCTAGAAAAGCACTCTAGTAAGAAACTGGATATGCTTTTAACTTTATTAAAAGAGCTTATAACAATTTTTCAAACCAGACACTGACAAAGAGTTAGCATTAAACTTTTGGAGCTATTATTTCTTACCCCATTACTTCCCACAGAGGTTTTGTTGTTTATGCTTATCTGCTTCCTGTGCTGTCTGTACCTAAAATCATAATGTAGTGAATCACAATAGTCTTATTGCACTACAGACATTTTGTGATGGAACATAATCATTGGAATTCAAGAACATATGTAATGTCATAATGTAAGCCCTATGCTGCGCCAAAAATGTTGGGCAGCACAGTATGCAAATATGCAACAGGGCCAAAATTTACCAAAAAAATGGAGTGCACACCAACCAAATAGCACATTATAAAGCAGGTAGACTGCAGTACAGCACAGCACACAATGCTTTAGACGTCAGTTGAAATTATGTTAAAAGTTACATCACTGTGCCTATATAGTAAAGTATGAAAGAGAAACAATAGGGGAAGAGAGGCAGAGAAAGAATGGGTCATTAGCAAAGATGGCCTGGATGCCATGCAGTAAAAAAGAATGGAAAGTTATTAAATTATGGGTCATAACTATACAGCCATGAAATATAACAGGCCAGTATAACATCAAAACAAGTCACATAAATCAACAGCTTAAGTCAGATATCTGAAGTTCACAGTACTAAAACCAAAAGGCATTTGGGTAAGCATATGATTAAAACATAATTTATAATATAATTCATGGCAAACAAACTGAATAATGGTGCATAATGGTGAGCATCATATTACAATCAAACCTGCCCCTGAATCCTGAAATGCTATACAAAATATTGACTTGCACTTATAACAGCACATTATAGGTCCTGTTTTCCCCAACAACATCTGCCTACTAACTTGTTCATCAGAAACTTTTGCTGGTAGTCACTATACTCTATGTGCCTTATGGCAGTAATATTTCTTAGTAATTTGCATTTAATACAGGCCAACAAAAGGGACAAAGTATCAACTATGTACATGATATGCAGTCCATTTCCCAATGATGCCCAGTACACATACAGCAAACAACCATTACCAAAGTGCACAAAAACTGAATACCTGTAGTATGCAAAACATGTTCTGAAATGAATGCCAGTTATACCAGTCACAAATGTCCACATGCATTGTGACACACACAAATGAACAACACAGTAGCCATGCAGGTGAAAAATGCCAGGTTTTTGTGATATAAAAAAATGAGACCACAATAAATCATTTCAAAACTTTTCCCTCCTTTAATGTGACCTATAACCTATACAATTCAATTGAAAAACAAACAAATCTGTTAGGGGAAAAAATACAAAAAAAAAAAAACAACATACAATACGCTGGTTGCATAAGTGAGCACATCCTTAAACTAATACTTTGTTGTGTGTACACACCCTTAAACTAATACTAACTTCTGATTTAATTACAGCATTCAGTCTTCTTGGGTAGGGTTCTATCATCATGGCACATCTTGACTTGCAAAAATTTGTCCACTCTTCCTTGTAAAAATGCTCCAAATCTGTCAGATTGGGAGGACATCTCTTGTGCACAGCCCTCTTCAGGTCACCCCACAGATTTTCTATTGGATTTAGGTCTGGGCTCTGGCTGGGCAGTTCCAAAATGTTAATTTTCTTCTGCCGAAGCCATTCTTTTGTTGATTTGGATGTATGCTTGGGGTCACTGCCATTTTCAGCTTTCTAGCAGATGCCTGAAGGTTTTGGGCCAAAAGTGAGTGGTATGTGGAACTGTTCATAATTCCCTCCACCTTAACTAAAGCCCCAGTTCCAGCTGAAGAAAAGCAACCCCAAAGCATAACACTGGCACCACCATGCTTCACTGTGGGGATGGTGTTTTTTTGGTGATGCGAAGTGTTGTTTTTGTGCCAAACGTACCTTTTGGAATTGTGGCCAAAGAGTTCAACCTTGGTCTCGTCAGACCATAACACATTTTCCCACATGCTTTTGGGAGACTTGATGTACTGTTTTGCAAATTTTAGCCAGGTCTGGATGTTCTTCTGTGTAAGAAAAGGCTTCCATCTTGCAACCCAACCCCATAGGCCAGACATATGAAGAATACAGGAGATTGTTGTCACATGTAGTACACAACCAATACTTGCCAGAAATTCCTGCAGCTCCTTCAATGTTGCTGTAGGTCTCTTGACAGCCTCCCTGACCAGTTTTCATCTAGCCTTTTCATCAATTTTGGAGGGAAGTCCAGTTCTTTGCAACGTTACTGTTGTCCCATATTGTCTCCACTTTTTGATGACTGTCTTCACTGTGTTCTATGGTATACATATATATATATATATATATATATATATATATATATATATATATATAAAATGGTTAATAAGAGTCTCTTTAATTATCTTTTTTTTATATCACAAAAACCTGGCATTTTAAAAGGGGTGTGTAAACTTTTTATATCCACTTTATATATATATATATATATACATCCATGTACTACTACTACTACTGTATTATCCATGTACTACAACATACTGACAAATGCTAGATATCGCCTGTCCTGTTTGAGCACAGGCCGGAGCAATGTCATGCATAAAGCCCATGCTGCATCCCCAGGATATAGTATGTTTCAACTAGACCGTACCACCAGAAAGGGTGGTGGGGTAGCCATACAATACAAGTCTACCCTATCTGTCAGCATAGACACCCAACAACCACCCCAGTTTAATAATGCTGAAATTCTTATCTCAAAACTACAAATGAACAAAAACAAAAATGTAAACATTGTCTGTGTCTACATTCCCCAGGGAGGAACACAGAAACCTTAGAAGACTTCTTATATTGGTTATCCAGCATATTAATATTGTAGAAATGTAAAAAACACATTATAGTGCAGACTGCATATCTGTAATGAGGCATCTTCACTTTACTGCTGTCCTCAGACTAACAATCAGCAACCAATAATGCAGAATGTGTCAATGAGTAGCATTCAGCTGTGCACCAATGTCCACAATACTGTGAGATCCAGGTATCAATGCCCACTTTCAAGTAGGCAATTACTGTGAAAGGTCACAGAGCAACCACATTTTCTTGTGGACAACTGCCATTACATAATGACACCCACCACAGGCAGACATGCATTTGTAAAGCTTAAAAGTACCTCAACAGTGCATATGGTAGGTAAGACCAACAGCACTGCTGCTCCACTAAACATAGAAGGTAAGACCCCATGCAGACATGAACCTGTAAACATAAACAGTCATTCAGCAGTGCAACCAGCAGTTACATACTACCTTAAAGTACACTAAGCACCTAGTGCCATACCACCTTCTCAGAGTGATGGTGTGGCACCTAGTGCCACAACATCACTCTGAGAAGGTAAAGCTGCACTATCACATACATAAAGTAAAGTCCACTCCATACTCTAACACATCCAGAAGATATGGTCCCCCACCCCCTCACCCAGCACACTCATCAGCAAAGGCTTACAATCCTCCATCACTCCCAGCAGGAATCCCTTCATCTTAGTCCTTTGTTAATGCCACCATACACCCCAAAACACCAGGAAAACAAGGCCACCCACTCTTAATCACTTCTAGTATACGATGTTGCCCCAAGCAACCTGGAAACAATGAAAACATGCCCTCTTAGCTGTTCATTCCTCAGATATATTATGCCTAACAGAAACGTGGCTAAAGCCTGCCACCAATGACCATGAGATTCTGCCATCAGGATATAGTATGTTTCAACTAGACCGTACCACCAGAAAGGTGGTGGGGTAGCCATACTTTACAAGTCTACCCTATCTGTCAGCATAGACACCCAACAACCACCCCAGTTCAATAATGCTGAAATTCTTATCTCAAAACTACAAATTAACAAAAACAAAAATGTAAACATTGTCTGTGTCTACATTCCACAGGGAGGAACACAGAAACCTTAGAAGACTTCTTATATTGGTTATCCAATAACTACCCCCAAGAAACAATTGTTCTTGGGGATTTCAATATTGACTGGAACACTTGCTCTTGTGAAACCCCCCACAACCCACAAAAACCTCTATGGATTTACTCAAATCATAACCTCCCCCACCAGGACAGGAAAACCCAATAACAAGGAAAGTACCCTAGACTGGATACTCATCGATACCCATCTTCAATCTTATAAATCAGGCACTTTGCCTGTTGACCTAAGTGACCACTGTCTCACCTATGTAATCAAGCTCAAAGTAGACTGCTCCTACAAACACACCTATAGAACATTAAGAAACAACAAAAATTTAATTTTCACCAAGTTTCAAAATTAACTTGAGGCATGCAACTGGTCAGTACTAAAAAATCTCCTCCTAGATTAAGCAGTAGCATACTTTAACACCAAATTATTTGCTATTCTTAACTCCCATGCTCCCAGCCGCTCTTAGAACCAAAGTTAATATTGCACCATGGCTTTCTAAAGATACCAAAATCAAACTTTCACTCAGAAACAAAGCATGGGCCACCTACCGAAAAACAAAAGCCCCACTTGATCAACTAAGATTTAGACAGCTAAGGAATGACACCAAAAAATCCATAACCTTAGACAAAAAGAACCACTACTACCATCTACTGCAAAAACACCAAAACAAACCTCAAAAGTTCTGGGCAGGAATAAACAAACTACTCCACCCAGGCCAAACCGCCACTCCACCCCCCACAGCTTCCCAACAAAATTCCCCAGTAGACAGTGTTAATAACTTCAACAGCTTCTTCACAGAGACTATCCAGTCTCTAGCCAGCCAACTCTCTCCCAGTGGCTCTAATTCTAATGTAGCCACACCCAGTACCCAAACATACTTTACCTTCCAACCTGTTCCTACTCAACTTATTCATGCCCTACTTAAGAAACTAAGACCCACCACCCTGGCTGCCAACCTCCTCCCAGCAGACTATCTGCAAAAGGCTGCTGACACCATAGCATACCCTATCTCAATCGTGATCAACAGAGCTATATCTGAAGCTACTGTACCCACTATATGGAAAATCTCCCATGTCATACCTCTCCATAAAGGAGGCAGTTCCACTGAACTGTCAAAATTTAGACCCATAGCTATTCTGTCACCTTTAGCTAAAATTATGGAGGAAGTGTGTACACATACAGCTCATGCACTACCTCACACAGAACAAGCTGTTGTCCAACTTTCAGCATGGCTTTAAGCCACACCACAATACTACTTCTGCCCCCCTCTCTTTCTCTAACGTCATTAACCACAACTGCAATAATAACAAACTATCCTCAGCACTCTTTCTAGATCTATCCATGGCTTTTGACATGGTTGACCACAAAATGTTTATAAATACCTTGAAGGCCTTCTCCTTAAACAACCATGCACTCCACTGGTTTCAATCCTACCTGCAGGGCAGGCAACAGGCAGTCCTATGGCAGGACAAGCTATCATCTTGCCTACCCATCACATTAGGAGTCCCCCAGGGCTCGATACTAGGACCCCTTCTTTTCTCCATCTTTATCAACGACCTTCATTCAGTCATCCCAGATGTTACCTGCATTCAGTATGCAGATGATTCCACCTTGATTTGTTCTGACACCTCACCAGCTACTTTATTCACATTAACCCAAAATACCTTCAATACAGTGGAAAAATGGCTCTCCAATCAACATCTAATCCTAAACCCACACAAAACTAAGTTGCTCCTCTTCTCCCCCTCATGCAGGACCCCCCTGCCATCCTTCAACATAACTGCTAACACTGGCACTATCATCTCCCCAGAAGCCCAAACTAAACTACTGGGTGTCATAGTTGATAACAACCTGAAGTTTGATGTGCATATCAGTCAAACTATCAAAACCATTAATAAAAAACTTGGCTTTCTTTACAGAATCAAACCTTTCCTTACTCCACTTGCTAGAACTGCAATTGCCCGTTCCCATCTACTATCAACTCTTCTCTACACCTCACCTCTATTCTCCAACTTAAACAAAACAGATCTTAATAAACTATCATCCTGCTATAACCACATTGCCAGATTTGCTACTGGCACAGCCTAACGGACACACCACTGTCACAACCTAAATCGCCTAGGATGGCTTGAACTGCTACACCTACTGCAGTTCAACCAGCTAATAGTGGCACATAAAGTCCTTTACCAACCAGAAAATACACCTGCACTAAAAAATATTATCAGCCCCTACACCAGCACCCGGCCACTGCGATCATCCACTAGACTCCTAGTTCAAACATACAAATCCAACTACTCAGCTGGGGACTCTGTTTGCCAACTCTGTTGGAAAAATATGGAACAGACTCCCAGCTGACTTGACCCTAGAACCCTCACTAACTCAATTCAAAAACAAACTCAAGAAATACTTCAAAACTCATTGGTTATGTCCTTGTACTAACCCCGACTAGTGACCTCTCTATTTCTTAGGTACCTTACCTTCAACTACTTCTAACTTTTTTCTACCACTCCATTTCAGGAAGGGTCAATTGTATAACTGCTGCTCAGTGCTTCTTAAACCTGAATGTAATGTTATGTATGTTTAACTTTGAAAATAATGTTATGTTTTGTAAAGTGTTTTATAATAAGTTAGTACTATATGTGCTAAATGCTGGTATTGCTTATGACTGCAATCTGCTTTAAACTAGCATTTACTAAATGTTCAATGTGTATTATTATCTTGGAGCTTTTCTCCCTGGGCCTCCGCTGAAAATGGACATGTATCCAGTCGGACTATCGCAGTCAACAAATGTAAAGTAAATAACTAAATAAACAAATACATAAATAAATAAAATAACTCACCCACAGCTAGCAATGAAGCAATCCACTCTCCAAGATGTATGTTTCTGGAACATCATGCCCCTCAAAACAACAGTTCTCCACTTTATTCCCAAAAAAATTACAATATGTAACCAGTAGGCAAAATGTGTGGCAAGTAATTAAAAATGAAACTGGAAGTACATAACACTCTGCAATCAAGTGCAGCAATAGTTAACAGATTGTGCACTACTAATTATGAATTTGTGTTTTGAAATTACACTGGGAAATATATACAACTGCCTTATTCCTAAGATACAAAGGAGTTTTTACAACCAAAATTTAACAGGTGAGGCTTGCTCCACCTTCTCAGACACAGATGCTTCTTTTAAGTTCTTTTGAAACAAAATGTCTGACTGCCTTGGTTGAGGTACACTGATGTACTTTGGAGTGATGTCTAGCAGCAAACTTGGGTATCGCTATTTTTCAAAGGTGCATATTAAGCTAATGACAACTGGGGGCCTTTATAAGCCTAGCCAAGCATCCCAATTGTATCCCACACGTTTATGTGCCTTAGAGGTTAATTTAATGGTATATGTATGCTAGGGAAAGATTTACAGGCTGCCTCTGTCAGTTACAGACCTGGGGTGTATTTCCTATTTCCCATCCACTGGTACAGGTTTCTTTTGAATGGTGTTAGGAAAGAGCTCTGTTTCACATGGATGAGAAGCCTGTTCCAGAGAAGGAGAATTCTCTTAGACATATGCCTGTCCTTCCAATATGTCCAACTTATGTCACAAGCAAAGTTTAATCTCCTAGATCAAATAATTTTGATTCTATTCATTTTGTTGACATGCAAAAGGCCCATAATATTGGGATCCAAAGATGCTTTGTATGCCAGACATAGATCATATCTCAAACAGTCTGTAGGAAACAGAGGATAGAGATAGGGCAATGAGGAAGACTGCATAGGGCATACTGTTTCCTCCCTGTATTCTTTTTGTGAGTAACATCTGTGGATGTTCCTATTTATTTATTTATTTATTGGCATTTGTTGACCGGGAAAGTCCACTGGATCAAAGACCCATTTTCAGTGGAGGCCCAGAGGGAAAAGCCCCAAAATATAATATAACAAAAGAAAATAAATTCACAGGTAGACACTGAACTATAAAATATAGTAGACAGAAATATTACTTAGAGTATTGCTACACATCAATTTCAAGTTAATATATATAATATAGAGAGATTTCAATTACAAGGTTAAGCAACAAATGGTGCAATGTCAAAAATACAATGGAAATATACTCAGCTTTTGTCATGTTTGATTTATAAAAGGATGGGAATGAAGTTAGACAGTTTGGTGTAAGAGTTGGCACAGAGGTGAGAATGAGCTGTGGCTAAGACATGGTAAAGTGGAAATGTGGGACTAGAAAGGACCGAAATTGATGGAAGTTCAAGATAAGTTTACACTGTAACAGAAGGGGAAAGGGAAGTGCAGTGGTAGAGGTTAGGACTGGAGGTAATTATATAATTAAGGGGTTTAGGGTGATTTAAGAAGGTACAGATGTGATTATTAAGATAATAAGACTTTAATTCAGTTTTAAAGGTATTTAAGAGATGTGATTATTAAGATAATAAGACTTTAATTCAGTTTTAAAGGTATTTAAGGAGAGTAGTTGAGTGATCAGAGGGGGTAGGTTGTTCCAGAGCTTAGCGATCTTGTAAGAAAACTGGCTCTGTCCAGCTCTCTTGTTGGGTTTGGATGTACATAGAAGTGGCTTATGTGAGGAGCGAAGGTTACATGTTGGCACATAGCTGTGAAGGATAGATTGGAGGGATGGGCAGTTGAAAGGTTTGAAAATGAGTTTATGGGCAAGGGTGAGCTGTGTGTACTGTAAGTGGTGGGGGAATTCTATCCAGTTTAGTTCTGAGGTGACTTGACAGTGATGTGATCAATTCAATATACCTAAGGCGAATTTTGCTATTTTGTAGTAACATGATTCAAGTTTCTTTATCGGTGATGTGTGAAGATTTGTTAAAATGGGACTGCCATAGAGGAGGAATTGAATTAATAGAGTACTTGCAATCTTTATTTTTGTAGGTTTATCTACGTATAGTTTGCGATGGTACAGTTTACCAAGTTTGAAGTGGGTCTTTTTTATAGACTTCAGAATATGTGATTCGAAAGTGAGTTTCTCATCAATTGTAATTCCTAGTATCTTTGCTGTTTTGACCTGTTCTATTACTGTGTTGTTTTGAGATAGAATTTTGAAGTTAGAGCCTTGTGCTTTTGATGAAAATAAAAGGAGTTTTAATTTTGGGGGTTTAAGAATAGTTGGGCATTAGTTAACCACATTTCAATGGATGTGAAAGTGGTTTGTGTGATCCTTTGTAGGTTGGATACATTATTGGAGGTGGAGATTATGGTGGAGTCGTCTGCGTACTGGACAAGGGTGCTTTGTAGGCATACTTTGCGGAGATCATTTATGAATATATTAAAGAGAAGTGGTCCTAGAATTGAGCCTTGGGGAACTCCTGTGTTATTGTCAAGATTGTCTGAGAGTTTAGTTTGCCATTTTACAGATGGTTATCAAGCTATCTACAAAATAGGAAACAAAGTTAAGTGTATTAGGGGAGCAGCCTATTGCTTATAGTTTTTGCAGTAATTTGGTGTGTGACACTGTGTCAAAAGCCTTGGATAGATCTAATAGGATCACTGAAGTAATAAGGTCTGCATCCAAGGCTTTAAAAATGGTATATGTGAATGATAGTAGGGTTTTAGTGGTGCTGTGGGCTGGGCGAAAACCATGATGGGTGTTGGAGAGTAGGTTGTGGTTTGGAAGGTTTGTGTAGGAGTTGGGTATGTATACATTTTTCTAAAATTTTTGATAATGGGGAGAGAATAGAGATAGGTCTGTAATTTGAGAGGTCAAATGTGTTGCCACCTTTGTGTAATGGGATGATGACTTATTTTTTCCATGGTAAGGGGACATAAGATTATGTGATGGATCGATTTATTAGTATACTTACAGGGCAGGCAACAGCTGGGGCTCCAATTTGTAGAAATTCTGGCAGTAAATTATCAGCAGAAAGAGAGCAGGGTCTTAGTTTTTTGAGGAGTCTAAGTACTAGTGAGGTTTGTACTGAGTGTAGAGATAAAGGTGGTGCAGAGGGAGTGCTGCTAAGTTGATCTGTCAATTTTTGGTGGGAGAGCTGATGATTTCTTGGCTGGGGATTGTAGGGGTTTGGGGGTTGTTGTTATTATGGATAGCTGTTGAAGAGGGGGGTTTAAGCAGGTTTTGAATGGTGAAGATAAAGAGTGTGTTGAACATTTCGGCAATTTGCTGTGGGTCATCATCTGGTGAAGGGGATGGGTATTGCACAGAACCTGGAGTTAGGAGGGTTGTGACAGATTTCCAGAACTTTTTTGAATTATGACTTTGGCTGGATAGTTATGTAGAGAAATATTTTTTTTTATCGTTTATAACTAGCATTTTGGTTTTATTATGAAGCTGCTTGTAGATAAGTTCCTGAGTTGGGTTTTTACTTTTTTGCCAGTGTTTCCAGGCTTTATCTCTAGATAGGCAGGCTCATCTGGTTTCTTTTGTTAGCCAAGGGACGTTGTTGTTTTTTATTCTTTTAGTATGCAATGGGAATAGGCTATTGAGTGTGTCAAGGAAGAGCTTGTTGAAATAGTCAACACCATTCGCTAGAGGAAATGTTTTTAAGGGGGCCCAGTTATGGGACTTTAGGGAGTTTATGAAAGTTTCAGAGTTGAATTTGGTAAGATTTCTTGATGTCCTATAAGTATGGGCTTTGGGAATATGTAAGTGGCATCTATGAGTAAAAGCTTGCTGGTGCTCGCTTAAAGTACTGCGGAGGGTTCCACCATTTGAGAAGTTGAGTGGGTGAGTTACAAGGATAAAGTCTATGATAGTTGAAGTTTGGGGTGTAGGGGAGTAATTTGGGGTTGTAATGAGCTGTGTAAAGCTGTGTAGATTAATGCTATTTAGAGGGGAATCTGAGATTATGCTTGGCCAGTTTATATTGGTGTCACCGAGTATGATAGTTTCATATGGGATGTTATGGTTTACCCAGGATAGTAAATCTTCTAGGGGTGGAATATTGCTTCCAGGGGGAATATAGAGCATGATGATACATATCTTTTTATTTCTATTTATGTGAAAGAATGTTATGAGTGGTGCTAGGCTGTTAAAAGAGGGGAACTGGTTTTTGAAAGGGGGTAAGATTATAGGGAGTCACGGTATATTAGTGCTATGCCGCCGCCTCTTTATTAAGTCTATCTTTGTGAATCATGGTGTACACTAGTGAGAGAAGTTCATTGTCAGCTAAGTGAAGTTTTAGCCAGATTTCTGTTACTCCTATGATGTCTGGGGAGTTATGCACTAGCCAGGCTTGAAATTCAGTAATTTGATTACAGATACTACGTGTGTTTATTGTGATTATGTATAGGTCTTGGTTAGTGACTGGTTGGGGAATGCTTTGTTTGAGGGTCCTGGGTTAGGGTGTACATCGCCACATTGTGATAGTTCAAGAAGTATTTGTATTATTAAATGGGTAGTGTGAGATCTAAGAGGAGGCTGTAGTAGGGAGTAATTGGCTAGTTTAAGTTTTGTAATCTTTGGAGAGGGTGTGATTTTTGTTGGTTGTAAGATGTTCCATACCAATAGGGAGGATGAGATGTTGGAATAGCTGGGTGTGTTAGGTAAGGATGGAGTACTTAGGGTACAAGATATTATGGGTGGTATGAGTAAGCAGGTGTTGGGGGATGTGGCATAAGTGTGAGGAATGTTGTAATACTGATGGTCAATAACAAATAATATGGTAGAGATCTGGACATTTTGTTGTGGCTGTGAGTGTCAAAATTAGCAGAGTGCATATATTTTATAGTTTGGGGCTGTAGATAGTATTGTGAGTATTAGGTAGGAATGAGGGAGTGGTGGAAATTAGTGGGAGGGCTGGTGTGTATGTGTGTTGCGATTGGTTGATGATAATTAAGGGAGGAGCTCCTAGAGATATAAATGTAATGGAAGTAGGGGTGGGTGGGAATGGCGGTAGGGTAGAGTAGCAGAGGGAGACCAGAGTGGAGGGCGAACAGAGCGGGTTGCACCTGCATTCAGCACTTAGAGAAAGAAAAACAATCGATTGTTGCAAGTACTGGTCAGGTATATACTGAAGTCAGCATTGTACTCAATGATGGGCCTGATGAAGGCCAAATACTGTGGAATAGTAACATCCTTGGACCTAAATGCCATGCTCTTGCTTATAAGTTGAACAACATAGAATGATTTCCTTACTAACTTATACACATGTTGGTTGAAAGCCATGTTTCTATCTCTGTACCTGCCCAAATTCCTGACTATTAGTTCTACTATTAGTGGTGTGTTTTCAATGGGGTTATTTTCTAGGGCAACAGACTTCCCAAAGTGTATAACTATGTATTTATTGGCACTGAGTTTTAAGCTATGGCTTTGACACCAGTCAATTGTATGTGTCAGTCCTTCCTGTAGGATGTTAGTGTCTTAGAGGATTCTCTGACTGCTCATAGCTTACAATCATCTGAAAACTTGGTCAGCCAGGTGCCCCTGACTTTGGCCTTGACTTCTGAGAAGTGAATGCCAAAAAGGAGTGGACCCAGTGTGACGACCCTCCACCTCTGGGCCAGTAACCAAGGAGTCTCAATCCTCACAACTGGCACCAGTGAGGGGTGTTCACTGGGAGGATAACAAGTACACACACAGTATGTCTAGATGTAGTTGTCTGCATCAAGCACAATTTCCCTTAAGAGCACACAGGGAATACAGTCAGTCCAGGGCTGGTTTCTCCCTCTTTCTCCATAATCTCAATAAGACTCTCCATTGGCACAGCTGTAGAGTTCAGTTGAGTTGAGCCAGGATTCCAAGCCAAGTCCTCCAACATTTTCTCTGTCCAAACAGTGCTTTGTATACCTGCCCAAGTAGCAAACACACACATGCTTTGAGATTTGATTTGCGCACACATGTTCATGTGCACACACACACACACACACACACACACACACACACACACACACACACACACACACACACACACCTGGCACAGGTTTATTAGCTGTGCCCCCTTTTGCCCAGACTATAAGGTAGTTATTACTGCCACCAGAACTCCTCGCCAGCTACTTTAAGGCCCTTAACAAAGGGTATCCAATTTTACTGTAAAATATTAATACTAATACAAATGGTAGTTTGACCAAGAGCAAGGCTACTAGGAGTGGCCCACACAGTGTCACCAAATAAATATGCAAGTACTCTCAAAACTTAAACATCTCTACAAAGATCGGTCACAATGAAATGTTTAAATATATTTAGTAATAAATAGTAAAAGAACAAGAAAATACTAAGTATATATTCACAATAACATCAAAGTTCAAATCACAGGAAATATTTAAAATAACATTGAAGGACAGGTTAAGACAAATAAAGAAAAACAATATCTAAACTAAGCTTGACTATATTCCTGACTGAATCTAAGAGAGTTATGATTCCCTAATAACTTACTTAATAGAGCAAGGCAGATGATGGGGTGAATGGTCCTTCTTGTTGACTAGCCCAAGACAAAATAAAGAATGCCCAGTCTCACTAAGAGACTTCTTAAAATAATAACTAAAATATTACTTCTGGGATAGCTTGCAGAATTACATCACTTCTGGTTATCTGAATTCGAGTTCCCATGAAAACCCCCATTGTTGGAAGCTGGCAGGATTTAGCACCTACCTGTAAAAATACACACAGGAAGGCTTTTGCTCAGATCTGTGGCAGGTTCTGAAAGTCATAAAACAATTTCATACCTCCACGCTTCAAGAGTATTAATTAGTTCACCCCAAAGACAATGCAGAAAACTTCCTAGTACAGACATTGTGTCTCTGGCTGCATCGAAACATGTAAGATTGCATCTTTATGGCCTAGCCAGTAAAGTGATTTAATTTCAGTTTTATTTTAAAGTTTGCTGGACTGAGGTTAACCTCCTGTCTTCCAGTTTCATCTGTTAAAACAAATACATTTAAACAGTTACAATAGTGCATATACATTTCTGTTCTCTCCATTGGGGCACATTGTGGATACATTACAAACACAAGCACTTTACAAATACCTTTTCAACACAAACATCCGTACAAATCAGTTTGATATAGACATAATATGCAGTTCTATTACATTTGTAACACAAGCATCTTGCATAAATCAGTTTGATATTCACAAAAGACATACAATTATTTACAAAATTCCAGCTAGTTGTGCTGGCAGTACCTCCTATCATCACACCCAGCACAGAGTGCAGAGAGATTTCACTACTGACTGGCCCTTTTGTAGAGGTGTTCTCCATTACCCCAACTTCCACAGTCCTGAGAGCCAGCTGGCTCTCTACTGTGTAACATAGGGGTTTATGCCTATATCCATGAGTTTCCCTACAATGCCCAAGTCAGGTATTGTACCAAATGCCTTAACCAGGTCATGTGGCAGTATGCAGGATTTTTGCCCTAATCCATTGCCTTAGTGACCTTCTCCAAGAAGTCCACCAGCTTGAATAGGCATGATCTGCCCTTGAAAAAATACAAACTGGGTTGGATCTAGAGTTTAAAGGTTTTCTGTGTCCTTATTACCATGGTAATTCTTTCCTTGGCTTTGCATATGAGATTGGTCAGACTCATGGGTCTGTAGTTCCCAGGGTCCATTGAAGGCCCGCAATTGTGCAGAGGGATGACTGTTGCAGTTCTCATTTCACATGGCACAAAGCCTTCTGAAAGCTATGGTTAAACAGTGACTCCAGTGGTCCTGATTGGTCATGTTTCAGGCTATTTAAGAGGCATTCATGCATATTACCAGTGTCCATTGATGCAGTGCTTTTGGTCTTAGAGTGCATCTAGAATCTGCTCCCGAGTAATAGTTGGGAGGATATTTTTTCATGGTATTTCCTGAGGTATAAAATTAGAGCTCAGTTTGTCAGATAGCAGATTTGCTGTATCTTCAGGCTCCATCTTGGTGTCTCCATTTACAATAATTTCTGCACAGTTATGTGCTGCCTTTGAGGTTTTGAACATAACTGAAGAAAGCCTTGTGGTTGTCCTTAGCCTAAGATGTTATCTTTATCTCAAATTTGGCTTTAGTAGACTTAATTTGCCCTCTTAATTGTTTGTTTAGACTGATGAGAGAATGTTTTATCTTGTTTGGGTGTAGCACTTCCTAATCTTCACTATGCTTTTTGTTTTCTTTTGGTGTACAAGCTGATTATGTTTGGATTCCATCAGGGTGGTTTTTTTTTTTCTGTTTAGGTCTGGTTTTATTTCTGGTAGGCACAGCTGACTCTAAATATTTACTGACAAGACTGTATAGGGTTTCTGTGAACAATTCTGTACAGGCAGCTGTGTTCTCAGGGTTTGGGGAACTTGACATTTTGACAGGTTATCACTTAGTAGTAAGAAGTTTGCCTTAAAATAGTTCATAAATACTAATGGGTTAGCCAGGGTCTCAGAATTGATTTTTATTATGAAGGAGACAGCTTTGTGGTCTGACCTTACCAAAGGGGACACTAACCTCTCCCATGTTTGCGAGTATCAGGTTGATTATGTTTGCACCTCTAGTGAGTGTACGGATTATCTGGTCCAAGGTGTTTGTGTTTACAAAGTCCAGAAATCTCTGGGACTGTAAATCTAGGATCATGCATGTACCCCAGTTTACAGTGAAGTATTTGAACTCACCCATGGATATGGTATTGGGGTGAATTATGAGGGTCTCCAGTAAGTAAGAAGTATGAGTTATGGGTTTCTTGGGACATAAAGGGTGACCTGTAACTTGCAAGAATATGATATGGAACTTTGTCTATGGAAATCTGGAAATGGAGAAACTCAAGCACATTGTCCTGTTTGACTTGTCTTGAGGTGATTTTGTTGTTGATATAGATTGAAACATCTCCACCTTTGGTCCCTGCCTATGCAGTAGCTGGCCTGAATGTGCTGGGGGTATTCTGCATGTTTTTTAAACTGATAACTGCACAGATGTCCACATATCCACATTCTCCATGATGAGGAGAGCCTGGAGGGAGTGGTGTTTCTTGTTTAGGCTCCTGACTTTGAGCAGTAACACCTTTAGATTCCCTTGGGATGGTTTTGCTATGTCAGAAGTTTTCTCAGTTTGGTATTGCTTAAAAAAGGCACTATGGGGTTAGGATATTGTCTTAACCAATATTTGAAAGCCTGGAGGGGACAGGTGCAAACTATCCTTATCAAAGCCACGTGGTCTTTTGACCATATCCTCCCATGCTGACAAATATTGCACCCCCTTGAAATGACACCAAAAACTAAGCCAATTGCTGAAGTCAGTCAACATTTCTTCATATTGCGACATCATCCTTGGTGAAGGTAGAAAGCTGCTCAGTGGTAGACAGACACCGGCCTGGGTCACATAGTCTGAGAACTCCTTAATGTCTCTGTCTTCATATAGTCCAGGGAGGTATTTGTCAGGTCATTTACACCTACATGGACTATAACTGAGTCATACTGGTACTTGTGGTCTAATAACTTGAGTGCATGGGTGATTTGGCAGATCATGGCCCCTAGATAGACAAATTACCATGATTTCCTCCTTATTCAGTCTGGTTAACGGACCATCTGTATGTCTCACAAAGGAGTCTTATAGTATTAAAATTTTGAGTAGTGTACTGGTTTGCCTTAAGGGCTTTGTAGTTGAGGCTCCAAGGAGTGTGACTGTATGTGTTGTGTTGGGTATTGTTTTGATGGAGTGTTTTTGGTGTTGATGAGGTTTCTTTTTGTAAGATGAATGTCTCGAATGTTTTTGAGGTTTAGGAAGGCTACTTTTAAGTGGCTCAGCATATGCTGATGTATGTGTTGAATCAGTACTATGCGTGGTGGGTGTAAAAATTACATTACCAACAGCCTGATTGTTATTGTGAGTGCTTATGTGTGACAGCCTTGCCTACAGAGAGATCATGTAATTAACATTTTTCACATACTGTTTCCATTTCTCTAAGGGTTAGTTGGTTGTCAGTGAACATGAGACAATTCCTACATTATTTCAGGATGCACATATTTGCCAAGCTGGCAGCAAAGAACTTGGGAAAGTGCTCCTCCATGGTGTCAGGTCTTTTTTTTAGGTGACCTACAAAAGGGTGGTATAGCAGGCAAACTTAGGTGTTGTGAGGGTAGAAACTACAGCTAGGCTATGTAAGACATAATTCATGTGGCAGCGCTTCTCAGCATGCATAAAAGTTACACTTTGCACAACTGAGTACTGAATAAAGTTACGGGGAGTTGAATACAGACAATTCAGTTTCTAAGTGCCCACATCTATACAAGGCACTGTTAAATACCAGTGTATGACAAGTAGAAGAAGGGTGGGGTTGGCATAGTGGTTAAGATCTTTATCTCATAAACACAAGGTGCAGCGTTTGATTCTGACATCAGATTATTGGCTAGGCTTAAAATGGCCTTTAGGGACATTAGCCTAGTTTTCGCCTATGAACCAATCTCATTTTAAGCCTTCCTGTGTTTTCAAATTCAGACAGAACAATCTACCTTCCTACTTCCACAGGAATTAGAGTCCAATCCTTTTTTATTGAAAAACAGTTTAGTTATCCAAAAGGGAAAAGGGACTAGAAACAAATCAAACAACTAGTTAAACTATATAATTGCAGTGTGACTCTAAGGCAGATAAGCCAGCCAGACCAAGGAAAAGCAAACAGACTTTACAATGATGAAATTCAGAAAAATGCAATGAAATAATTTGAAAATACAACAGCAGCAGCAGTCTTCTGAAACAGCTTAAAAGTGTGCAGTATTTCAATTAAAAGTTATTATCTTATCCTGGATGGCACCAGATGCAAGCCAAACACTCAAACACAAGCAATGATGCCAAGCATTTGAGCTTTGTGGAATTGAGCCAAGAGCTGCACAATCTTGCCAAAATTATAAACTCAAAGAAAAGTGACTAAACAAACTTTAAAGTTCTCTGGCCAATGAGGCAATCTCACTTTAAGCGTCCTGTGTATTTCCCAACTTGGACAAACCAGGCTGCCTTTCTACTGCTACTGGAATTTCAGTCTCAGTTTTCTTAAGTAAAAACACACTTTAGTTATCCAAAAGTGAAACATAACAGTTTGCTAAGCTGATTCAAAGGCAGACTAATAAGCAATAAGGAACACACTTTCAAAGAACACTAACAGTCTAAAGAAAAGTCCTTCTCATTTTCTTCTGCCAGTAACCAGTAAGATGAGCAGAGGAGATAAAACTGGGAGGAGCTTCTAGGGCCAGGTATATAGAAGATGAGACTGGGAGGAGCATCCAAGGCCAAATATACAGTAGGAGCAGGCAGCTCAAAAGACTCCAAGTTTAAAAGCACAAAATCAAAGGGGGTGGATGGGTAGGTAGAAAACAACAAAACTGATTTAATGGGAAGATAAGTGCAGTAGTTTAAATGTGCTTCACTGTATGGTAAATGGAGTCCAAATGCTTTGTTTATTACCACATGTTCTAGAAATTATAAACACAGCTGGCCTGGGCCAGTTGATTGATTTAAGATTGCTCGATCTTATGGCACAGGAGGCTTGCAGCTTTGTGAGAATATTAGCTGCAGATAATAAACTAGGAAAATTGGTAGGCCAACAGTTGAATTGTGGGATGAAGTGCTTTAGCCCTTAACAACTTACCCATTTACTGATCTGTGCAGGCTATAAAAACTTCTACTTGTTGGTCAGATTTCAACTGGAAACGGTTCACCAGAGTAGAATTATTTAATGCTTAGATGCATGATTGTTGCCCCTAGTGGTAGGGGATTATTTGTTGTGATACACTTGCATTTAGACTTGTCTATACTGAGATGCAAATGTTAATCATTTAATTACAGCAAAATAGAAGGAAAAGTTCTAAAGAAATGAGTAGAACCCACTGAAGAAGGTGGCAAAAAGGGGCAGCCTCCCAGCATCAACATACTATACAAGCCTAACATCACCAATATGTTCCACCTTTTTATTTATAAAGATGGTGAAGTGAAGTAGACCAAGCAACGAGCCCTGGAAAACAAATATGGATGAGTGTGGAACAGAAAGTGCACTATTCCATCAATAAGACAAGCTCCTTCCTTCAAATCAGCTAGAAAAAAAAACACAGCTGCAGATCTATCCATATACATTTAACCTTCAGAGAAGGATGTGGTGGATAATGGCATCACACAGCTTCCAGAGATTTAGGGAAACAAGCGGACAACTCCTCATAGATAGATACTCAAAAATCCATCAAAGCCATTTCAGTCAATTTCATGACCTGAGATCATACTAGGAATCAGAAATGTACTTAACACTCTTCAAATAGTTTATGGAGTCCCTTTTCCATAACTTTGGATAATGATGAGAATGAGGCAGCATGTTAGTAACTGCTGATGCTATCTGCTCCTCCCTTTATTTAGAAGGAATATAGTACTTGTTATCCTCATGTTAAGAACATGCCAACTTCACAAAGGAATTATATGCCCACTTAGACAAATGCCTAGATCTAGCAGGTCTAATTACAGCCAAATACAATGGGAAATTAAAAAAAGGGCCTTGGTGAGTAATCATAACAAAAGAAAAAACTCCTTAAACTGTGTAGTAAGGCTAGAACTCTTCATAATGAGGATAGTATAAAAGATCTCACTAAGACACTGAAAATTACTGTAAAGATCAGTAAAGCATTCATCTACAACCCCCTTTTTCACATTTTCTACACTGGGTTGCAGTGTTGTGTCGACTGTCACCATCTGTCTCTCTATTTAATGCCACTCTCCTGATTTCTTCAACACTCATGCCTGACTGTTATAGGTCTTCTCTCATACCATCCATTCACATCTTTGATGGATGCTGTAGATCCCTCTTGCCTTATAGGTTCATAGGTGTGTACTAGGCTAATGGCCCTGGAGCATTTACAAGCCTAACCCATAGGATTACCCTGGCATCTTGCCACCCGACTTTAGTTCCCAGTGCCTCTGTCGAGTAAAGCCACTGGAGTGATCTCTGGGGTGAATTTTGTATTTCTCATCTCAGTCTCAAATCTTCTGCACTAGATTGTCATCTGCTTTTGTGCACATGTGCCCAAACCACCATAATCTGTTCTCTTTTACATTTTCTGCAAGCGGACCTACTTTGGCTTCTGCTCTTATGTCCTCATTTCTTCATCTTTCCCACAGTGTACATCCTACCACCCATCTCAGGCACTTAATCTCCATCACCTATAGCTTCCTCAACTTCTCTGCCTTTACTGCCAAGGTTACATGCCATACAGTAGTACTGGTCATACCACTGTTTTGTACACCTTACTTTTCAGCTTCTTTGGCATCCTTCTCTCATATACTGCACTTGACTCTCTGTGCCAGTCGGCTGCAGCCCCTCTGATTCTAGCTTTGACCTCCTCATTCAGACTTCCCTTCTTCTCAACCACCCTCTGAGATATTTGAAGCTGTTAACCTGTTCAACTAGTTTCTATTCTCTCTCACTTCTCAGCTTCTTATGAACTTCACCATTTGCTGCCATTAAAAATGTTTTATCTGTAGTCACTTTCATCCCATGTGCCTTCAGTTTTGCATTCCATTCCCTTATCAGTGGAAGCTGTGGGTTCAGAACTGAACCCTGGTATACACATACTCCTACTGGGAGCCACCCTGTAAGACTGAAAACTGTTTGTACTTGTATTATTGGGTTCTGGTACATAGCTTGCACTAATTCTACCAATGCCTCTGGGACTTTGAACTACCACAGGACTGTCCAAATCAGCTTTCCTGGGGCCTTGTCATATGCTTTCTTCAAGTCTTGTAATGCCCAGTTGGACTCTGTCTCCATCTCTAGTTTCTTCCCAACTATCTGTCCCACTGCAAACATCGGGTCACTTGTACTGAATCCTGATCTTAATCCAAACTGATCATCTACCATCTTACTTTCTACTTCTCTGTATATTGGTTTATCAGTCACCCTCTCCAGATCTTTCATGAAAGGAGTTTGATACCTCTGTACTGCCCACAGTTGTAACTGTCCCCTTTGTTCTTAAACACTGGCATTAGTATGCTTGTTCTCCAGTCATATGGGATATGCCTTTCCCTCCACACTTCTATGAGTACCCTCAGGATCCATTTCTCTTCTATCTCACCTAACATATTTATCATATCTGATGTGATCTCATCTGAGCCTGCTGCTTACCCTGACTTCATTTCCTTAGTGCTATTCTTACTTCTTCTTTAGTTGGCTCCTCCTCTTCTCTCATCATAGGCTGTGACTGTAGCAGTACAGCTTTGGTGGGGTTTCCATCATTCAGAAGCGCTATAAGTACTCCTATCTGCATTTTATGTCCTGTGGACTGGTGAGCAGGTTGTTGCTAGCATCCCTTATGAAGGGTGTCTATCTTCTTTATCTTTCTGTCTTTGTCTTGCAACCTGATATAGTTTCTTTGTGGCATCTACTGACTGACCTTCTGGAAGCTGGTAGAGTGCCTCTGATGCCTTTTTCTTTGCTATTGCAACTCCTTTCTTAGCTTCTTTGTTAGCTAACCAGTATTCCTTCCTAGCCTGGACTGTCTTTTCTATCTCCAACTTTATCCTGCACTCCTTTCTTCTGATGAATTTCTGGACTTCTGTATTCCACTTTCCTTATGTACTTTATTTTTGTACCTGCCTCAGACATATATCTGTTTTGTAGTCCTCACAAATTCTCTTTTGAGGTTCTGCCATTCTTCTTAAACTATACCTATTTCCTCTTCTTCTTGAGGTGCTAGAGCCCTGAGTAATTACTTGAATCATTGTGCTTTCTCTCCAGTCAACTTCCAGGTCTTCAGCCAGGTCTCTGTTGACCCTGGAGCCTTCTCTGACTGAGGCTTGACCTGATTGTGGCAACCAGTGCTTTATGTGTAGGCCAACTTTTTCATTGGGGGATGACTTTGCAATCATTGATTCTACCCCGTGCCCTTTCTTTACTAGGAAGAAGTCTACCCAAGTTGTATGTTAGCCACTCTTGTATGCGATCTTGTGACTGTCTCTCTCAACCATATGTTGGCTACTATCAAGATATTTTCTAGACAGAAGTCTAGAATAGCCTCTCCTTCTTTATTCCTGTTGCCCCATCCACAGGGACCCATATAGTCCTCCTATCCTATTCAGTCTGTCCCAATACATACATTCATGTCACCCATTATTAATACAAATTCATGTTGTCCTGCTTTATCTAGTAGGTCCTGCAGCTGCTGTCTGAATGCAATCTTTTCCTCACTATTACAACCCTGCTATGGGGTGTAGGCTGAAATTATGAATACTGCCCTTTCATTAGGCTGAGCCTGATTGCCATGAGTCTATCGCTAATTCTGAAGACATCCCTCACTGTCTTCTGAAGCCTCTCCCTCACCACAATTCCCACACCATTTCTAGCCTGTCCTCCTCCAGAGTTGTAGACTCTGGATCCCAAGCCAAGTGGCTTTGCTGAATTGCCCTTCCATCTTGTCTCCTGGATACAAAGGATGTCTAACCTCCTACTTACTATCATGTCATCTACTTCAAAGTGGCATCATGTCATTGAACCTGCATTGAGTGTACAAATTCTTAGTTCATGTTTAGCAGGTCAATGGTTTTACTTCCAGATTTTGCTCAACAGAGCTATCTGAGGTTACCCAAGCTGGGCAACTGGACACCGATCAACCAGTAGCTTATTGACCCAGAGCAGATGGCCTTTATGGAGGGTACACATTGGCCAATAGGGATACATACACCCCTCCTAAATATTGGCCGGAGTAGGCCAGGTTCTTAACCCGCTTATCACCGGCAAATACCCACACCTATTTAGTGACATTAGTCCACATGACTGAATCACCTATAGCCATATTTTACACTGCTGAGTGGCTAGCCCTACAATGGCATACAGTCTGTGATCCATATTCTATCACGAGGATACTGCACATCACAGTAGATGCCCAAAGTGGTCGGTTTATTCAACTCTTCCCCTATAGAACACCATGTAAAGTCTGTGCTGCTGCCCACAGTCCCATGTTTCTTCTGGAGGTGGGAGGAATCCCCACAGAGACACAAGGAGAACATGCAGTTTCCAAATAGGCATTGGTCAGAGGACAGGATCAAACCTTGTACCTTGAGCATGGAAGGTGAAGACATTCAACATTATGCCAACTGCCTTTGCAACACAACCCATGAATGTAAATTCGTTTTTAAAGTGAAGGATAACTATAAGTCCTTCTTTAACTTTGTTATAAAACTAAGAAATAACACTCAACATTGTTCTGAATTCAGCAGTCCTGTGATGATGAGGGGTAAAGCTCTTACTACAATTCACATGACCAATATTTGACTATTGACATGGGCATTGGAGGGACCACATGGGGGAAGGAAGGAGTGAGAGGCCCATGTCAGCTAGTCCATCCTGGGGAGAGGTAGGCAGCCTAGGCTTCCTGCAATATAGCAACACTGAGAGCCTGTCAGGCTCCATGCTGCTAGTGGGTGTACTGTTTAATCAGAAGTTGCAAATGCATGGGAGTGTGCATGTACCTACAGACACAGTAAATATACAGAGCTCACAAAGTTCACTGTGTGGAGGCGGTGGGTGGTAAGATACAGCAATATGATGCTCTGACAGCATCTTTCGTCTCCTTTTCACGTTATGGATGGGGATTTGGATTGATGCTAGGGGAGGTTAATTTGTATGGTGCACCTGGTAAATGAGAACAGGAGATGGTGACAGCTGATGGTCACCTGTGGGGGGGGGGGGGACTCTCATCTGAATGACGTTACAAATATGGTAGCAAATATGTTCACTGCAAACTTCACCCTGGAAACCTCTATTCTAATATAATTAATCCCTGTATCCTTTATATACATGAGTTGGTTCAGCAATACCCATATTTATGGGAACATGATAAAGTGAAGTATTTAGGAGTACGAGTTAAAAAGGATTCTGTTATGGCAACTAAGGATATGTGGGAAGAGACTAAACAAAAGATAATACAAAAACTGAGAAACTGTAAGTTCTTTTTTATGGATATAGATAGCAAGATACAAGCAGTGAAAATGTTTTTAGTCCCTTTATTTGTTTATTTATTTATTTATTTTATGCGAGTCAGATTTCTTTTTATCAACCAGAGGAGAAGTTATGGACAATAATTAATAGAGAGTTAAAAGATTTTTTTCAGGGAGGGGAAGAAGGCAAGGGTTAAGTGGGATAAGTTGATCCTTCTAATAGAACAAGGTGGTTTAGGATTATCTGATTTGAAGGGATATTTTAGAGCTACACAGTTAAGGCTCATAGACATTACACCAGCAGAAAGGTATAATTCAAAGTAGAAAGGGATGATGATGAATCATGAGGAAGATTCAAGAAATAAAGAAAGAATGGGATTTTGGATGCAGATCCTTAAGGAGAATAACAACAATCACACCCAGAGAAATTAAAAAAAGAATATTATATTCATAAAGTAGAAGAAAGTATCATAAAAACTAAGGCAATGTGAGAATGGATAAAGGAGATTCTGCCTTTAGGAATAACTTTAATTAGGGGTACACAGAATAGGCAAGAGGGGACTGGCATTTTCTGGCAAAGAAACCAAGGTATTGAGAACAAATAACTAGAGAGGGAAAGGTAATAGACTGGGAAGAGGCCAAGAAGACATTTGGATTGCAGGCTAGAGACTGCCTTCCCTATCAAGGACTCATATTAAAGCATAGCAATGAGAAAAGGATAGGATAATCCTGACTGAAAGACCTGCTCTGGTAGAGTTTTTAGTTGAATCTAGAACAGAAGCTGCTGTTAAGAAAGGAATAATTAGTAGAACATATAACATATTTCATGATAATTATAGGAATCAATCAGAGGAGGTTAGAAAAGACTGGGAAAATAGATTGCATAAGCAATTTTCGAAGAAACAATGGAGGACACGTGCATGTCTCCCAAATATGCAAAAATTCTAGAAGGTTTAGGATTTTTGCTTGGATGTGTTTGCATAGGTATTTGTATACCCCATGCAAACTCCAAAGAATTTTTCCTCAGGTTGATGGCAAATGTTGGAGGTATGATGTGGAAGAAAGAGGTAAATGGGAACATATGTTTTGGGAATGTAATGAATTGGCAGACTTTGAATATTCTCTAGAGAGTACTCTGTCAGAAATATTGGGTGAGCAAATGGATGTAATTAAGGATTTATTTTTTTTAGCTGGGATACAGGATCTGAATTACCTAGGCATAGTAAGGCCTTGATAAGTTTAATTCCGATGTCTGCCAAAAAAAAAAAAATCAGTTAATAGAAAATAGAAAACAAAGTCTAAACCACTACATCTGAAGTACTGAATATTGCAATAGAGATAAAAGAATAAAGTGGGATCTTTAGAAAAGGGTAGGAGCAAACTACATTGAAAAAAATGGAAATTGTGAGGACAATGCATTGCATACAGAATAATGTTTTGTAGGAGGAATGTAGTTTAAGGAAAGGCAGGAACTGAATAATTTATGTAATGCTGGATTGATGAATATTGTATAAAAGCATGCATGTGATGTATAATGTTTGTGACTCTGAACATGTTAACATGGTTTGTTTTCTTTTATATAAATGTATGTTTCCCTATATCTTAAGTGACAATTTAGTAAAGGTGTTAAAAAATAAATAATAATAGTGGTGGTACAATGGTAAGAGAACTTCAGATTGTTTAGGTATGCCTCATGGGCGTCAAAGAAGGGGCTCTGTAGTTGGCTAGGCTGTGGTAAGGGAACTTATTGATAGGTAATAGGATATGAAGGAGTTTGTGTTTGTGATGTTGTTGTATAGGTCTAGATGTGATGGAAGTGTTCAGGAATATTGGACACAATATCACTGAGAACAGCGACACCCTCTGATGAGGGTATGAATGAATGGTATGCAATCCACCCTGGGAGGAAAGGCGTGTTGACATTGCACTGGAACTAATGTTTCAGCAATGATACAGATGTAAATATTTTCTATGATCAGGAGGGTTTCTACAAACATCAACAACTTACTGAGGTTCCCAGCATTCACCATTGCTACTTTTATACTGTCCTGATTTGCCTTAGTTAGGTTGTAGATGGAGCAGTGCTGGGTAAAAAAGGCACTATAGGGGTAGAAAGAGGACAGAGGTATAGACCATCCCTTGCAAAATACCCATGACATTCAACTATCTCCTTCCAGGCTAATACACTCTTGACCCCATGTAATGACACCTACAAATAAATTAATTGTTGAAGCCAATTATCTTTTGTCTGTATTGTAACATCATTCTCATCAAAGGTAGGATGCTTCTGAAGACTAGCTGTATACCAATGTCAGATGCAGACTCCACAATGTCTCTCTTTATATAATCCAGTTGTGTGTGTCTCAAGTCATTCACCCATGAACAAGAACAAACTCATATGTGTATCTGGGCTGAAGAAACTTAAGTTCCCTAATAATTTGTCATATCCTAGGACCTGATGGGTAGCTCACTAGTACCCTTTGTTTCTCACCTTGGTGAGGGGTGCATCTGTATTTCTCATTAGGAGTCTCCTATGACTGGAGCATTTGCAGATGTAGTGGCTGGCCCAAGACGCTTAACTGCCTTAGCATGCCAGTTTGATGACCTCTGAAGTGTTTGTGTTGGGTGGGGCTATAGCTCCACTTTTTAAAATGTCTGTGCTGTGGACTCTGTCAGACCTATGCCTCAGAAGCTTCTGAAACTTAGAGATTTCAAAAGTACTTCAGCATAAGAAGGCTTATTATTTGATAAGTGAGATACTAGTGCGATGTGGTTATAGGTACTGACAAAAGGTTTTGATGACGTGTAGATTCAGTGCATGGTAGACGTACATACTTGCCAGTAAGCATGAGACAGCCTGTGCACTGTCTTATGGTGCCTAGTGCTAACAAGCTAGCAAAAGAAGGTGTAAGGATAGACTGTGGTCTTATGTTTCCTGAAACCGGTATGCACTATATGATCTGGTGTACAATAAGCTAACTAGAAAGTTTAGCTATTATATTCCTCAGTATCCTGCCTTATACAAATATAATACTAAGGTAGGATTTTTATAAGCTAACTACGTAGCTGGTGTACAATAAGATATCTAGAGAGAGAATTCACAAAAATTAACAATAAATTGTGATTTATTGAGATTCATCTATTTTACCCTAGCAGAGGCACTTTTCCAAGGCATGTGTCTTCTCTGTCACTGAATATAAAACTGTTAAGAGTGTTAATCCCTGCTCAGAATCCATGTTGTATAAAATAAGCCGATAGATTTTGGCATACTCATTAGTCTGTGCATGTAGTATTTTGCAAAGAGCTTGGTCAAGGGGCAAAGACTGGATATGGAACATAAGCCTTGGGGCATTTGGGTACTGAAATTAGCAGTATGTGTTTAGATTGCTGTTGGACGACTACTGTAGTAAGGCATAGGTTTTACATGTGTGTTAGAGATTTGACTATTACTGAAGCAGCTATGTAAAGTATAGGCAATGGTATGGAGTTAGGATTCATACAGAGGCTGTGCCATTTTTTTTCAGGAGTTCCTGAACTTGATGTTCAGAGACTGCATGAAAATAGAATGGCAGGCACATAAGGATGTTTGTCTGAACTGACAGCTTATGAAGGAAACTCAGTTGGTTAAGGGTGTGTGAGAGGATTTGTAATGAATGAATTAATTTCATCTGGTAGACTGGGACAAATAGACTGAGTAGCTCCTTCTAAGGAGACCTGCTCTGAGAATACATCTTTTATCACCACTTGAAATTTTTGGGAGGAATGAAGCCATATCTTCTTGCTTGACTCTAAGACAGATTCATAGGAGGTTACTAATCTATTGGCCCTATAGTCTTTATAAGCCTAGCCATGTTATGCCCTTGTTCCCTTATTGACCAGGTTGTATGGTCTATATTTGCAGAGTACATAGGTGACACCCCTAGGTAAATTTACAGTCTCCCATCCAATTGTCTAAGTTACGCTTATACAGGGTCATTAAGGAGCTCTGTTTTACGTGAATTGGGAGTTTATTCCAGAGGAGTGTCAATCTCTGGAAGACATATCTGTCTCTCCACCATATCCTGTTAATGTCACAGGCTAGGTTAAGATCCCTAGAACGAGTGAATCTTGATTTGACTTGTGGATGTGCAGCATTTCTATTATGGCAGGGTACGAGACTGCTCTGTAGGCCGGGCACAAGTCACCTCTCAGCAGTCTATAAGATGCAAAGTACAGTGACAGGGCCTTCAGTCTGTCCATATAGGTCATGTGTTGAAGGCCCTGAATTTTTCTTGGCGAGAAACTTCTGAGATCGATCCAGCTGCTGCAGGTGTTTGGTGAGGTACATACAGAAAAGAGCATTGTACTCTATTAGTGGTCTGATGAGGGATGAGTATAGGAGAGTTATAACATCTGGGTGCAATGCCCTTACTTATGAGATGTGCAACACAGGTCTTCCTTACCACTGTGGACACATGGTGATCGAAGTTAGGATTGCTATCAAACTGTGTTCCGAAATCTCTCACCACAGGATTTGAGCTAAGGAGGGAGAGTGTACTGTTAATATTGTAATTTGCAGAGACTTCCCCTTTACTGAAAGGGATGATAACACATTTTTATGCATTTAGTTTAAGTCCGTGGCTTTGGCACCAATAATTTGTCTGTGTAATCCCTTTTTGTAGTATGTCAACATCATTGGGGGACTCAATGATTGCACCCAGTTTGCAGTCATCAGCGAACTTGGTAAGCCACAGGCCATCTGTTTTTGCCTGGACATCTGAGAAATAGATTCCAAACAACAGGGGGCCCAGGACAGATCCTTGTGGTAGACCACTGGTAACAGGTCTGCTGGTAGAGGTGGAATCCCCAACTTTAACTGAATGTGTTCTGTTGGTGAGCCAGTTGGCTACCAGTCTAGTGACATATGGGTTAATTCCCAGATGGGTGAGTTTCTCAATGATACCTGAGTCAGGGGTTATATCAAAAGCCATGGCTAAGTCAAGATAGGATGTATGGACTGTTTTGCCTTCATCCAGGGCTTTGTTGACATTCTTGAAGAAGTCCACCATGTTTAATATGCATGATCTACCCTTAATGAAGCCAAATTGGTTCGGTTTAAGAGTTTGAAGGTCACCTATGTCTTTGTTGATAAGGTCCATGATGATTCTCTCCATGCACTTGTAGATAAGGCTGGTTAGGCTTGTGGGTCTATAGATTCAGCTTCATCCTTGCATTGCTGCCTTATACTTGGCAAAGTCCAGATGATCATTTCACTTGCTGGCCCTTTTCAAAGAACACCCTGATCTATCTCTTTCTTTAAACCAAGGACTAGTACCCTGGAATAATTCCAGAAGTTCCCATTCCTTGGACTCTGTGAAGCTTCTGATACATATTATCTTGAGTTTCTGTGGGTTTTGCATTAAATCAGAGCACTGAATGGAAATTAGTTTTGCAAGGAGTAGGATGTGGCAAAAGATATTTGAGAATTCTTTGCTATTTTGGTAATTAGAATGTTTATAAGGAAATTCTCTGGGATATTTGGCTAGGCCTAGAAGGGAAGGATATGATCACTTCCCTCAGTTAAAAAGCAATTTACATTTTTTACTAATCAACCCAAGGGTCATGTTTCATTAAGAATGGTTAAACAAAGCTTTATCTTAAAAACTACTTTACTTTTTCTGACATCATTTGTAATTGTTCTCCTGACTGATCGATTAATTCATAAATAATGATTGCCTCCTTGTATTATCACTATGTAAATAGTTTTGTTGTTTATACTTAATATGTCATATTGTCACCATTTCACAACTGGAAAACATTTCACAACTATGCATCACTTTGCCTCTATGCAGATTTCTCATTACTTTTTTCACCAGTGTATAAAGACTTATGTATGCAAGTTGTTGCCTTCTTGGCCCAGGCCGTGCCTGAAAAGTATCATTTTGACCAGCTCACTCACCTGATTAATTGACTTAAATTAATAAATATACACGTATATATGTACATAAAATAGGTAGTAATATAACTTGTCTTTTCTTGCTCCGTGAGGTCAAAATTTCCCATAAGAGCAAGGCTCCTTTTGGGGGAACACTTAAATTGTTGCCTAAGTTACTTAAAAGCCCTTGACGGCTGGAGGGGGGAAGTATGTATAGTACAGCAATGCTTAGTTTCACACTACTGCTAATGATCCAACTGAGCAATACTGGGCTATTCTACTTTTTTATTAATAATGTATTTCTCTCTTCAATTTTTACCAGGTATATAATTTCAGAATAAGTGGTCGTGTAGAATATAAGTACAGAAAAGAGCAGCTTTTTTTTTGCTGATGCCATGTTTCTGCTATTTTTAGGATGTCCATTTTATTTTGCAGTACCCAGGCCACTATGGCATAGTTTTTATTTCTTATACTCTGAGCATTTACATGGATAGTTTGACCCTTTTGTTTAGGTGATTGAGTCATGGTCTAAGGGGGGGTAAAGCAGAGGTACTTTGTCTATTGTACTAATTTGGATTGCAGGATTACCAATATGCAGGGAGGTTGTTGGATTAAAACAGGCCGTTTGTTGAATTAGTCAAGTGGAGCAGAATTGTGGTTATTATTATCACTGAAACTGGCTATTTTAAAAAGGACCAAACATAGGAGGCATGCACATTTCTTACAGAGCTTTAGTTTATGGATGGAAAATGTTTCTGTTAGCTTGGCCATGGACATTAACTTGTATCTGATATAAGATGGAGTTCCGAATACCAAATCTGACCACATACTATGTGTCACAGTTAGGAAAATGGGATGCAATCTTGATATGTCTTTTTCATGATTCATTGGTGCAAATAACAACTGTTTTACATATTTACCAAGTTCCTACCATTATGAGGCCTACTTAGAAAATCAAAGGCATCATAACTGATTTAGGGTTACAACGGTACCTCTTGAGGAATACAAAGTAATAATTTTTCTACTACATAAATATTTTGTTTAGACAGAGTTTGTTGAGAGATCAAGGGAATAAGACCATTTAAGTCCAGAATGAATAAGAAGTTACCCCAGTAAAAAATAGGTGAACTTGGTAAATACAGTAAGGTAATCATGGTGGATTAAGCTGCCATCATACTCCAGTAGTAAAAAAAAAATTATGGAGGAATGGTGGCAATTTTGTGTTTCCTGCTACCAGTGCCCTGAGGAATGGAAGGTGATGAGTTCTGGTGGATAGTGGGTAAAGGAGTGAAAAACTAACATGTAATCAAAAAGATTGGACTCTGCTTCTACCAAAGTTAACTTCATCATCAGCAGTAGGGCAACATTTTATTTCCATTATGCTACCACCACAGCCCTAGACAGCAGGGAGAGAAGGTAAAATTCTGAGTGAAAAAAAGTAGAATGGAAAATGCTGTCACCATAGTCCCCAAGTCCAATAGTGAAGCCTAAGGGGTGATGGACTGCTGACAATATTGTGTACACAAACAGAGCAGACTATGGTGCCATGAAAGTCCACTGCTGTTTCACAAGGAACAGAAGAGCTCTTAATATAGACTGTGCTGCTACCACAGTCCAAAAGAGCAAAAAAAAAGAGAATGGAATAAAAAGTTAGAAGTAATGAAGTGCTTGATGTTGCTATCAGAATGCATCATTCAATAAAGTCAAAGGAATTAAGAGTTTTTAAGATGGATATACTGACACCATTGAGTAGTAAAACTTAAGCGAGGATGATTTTTGATTAGTATAATGCTGCAACTTCAATTGTAGGAAGTAAAGAGTATGGAAGAGAAGAAAAGACTACTGAATAAGGTGGGAGAACAGGCAGAGTGGAACACGCAGCCACCAGAGTTCACCAGTGTAGATTAATATGGTGCAGTAAAATGTAAATTAGAGTAGAGCAAGAGGAATACAGAAAGTTTGGCAGCCTTAAACACAGTAAATAGAGAGAGGTCTGACAGCATGGGAAAAATCTAGCATATTGTTTATGAGTACTGATCATGGAAGGATACTTCTAAGACTAACCTCTAGGAATGAGCAAAGTAAAGGAATAAGGGGTTTACTATCATTATTTCAAATGACACTCGGTCGACTGCACTATGTACGACAATGGAAAGTCAAACACAGCAATGCTGAACTTTAAAAGCAAGCCTAGGAATAGGTTTTAACATGGGTCGAGATAGGGGTTCACTGCTATTGCCAAACTACAAACCTCGCCCCTATCTCGACCCATGTTAAAACCCATTCCAAGGCTTGCTTTTAAAGTTCGGCATTGCCGTGTTCGACTTTCCATTGTCGAACATAGTGCAGTCGACCGAGTGTCATTCAAAATAATGATAGTAAACCGAATAAGGTATAGGCTGGAAACTGTTGTGGGAGCTACCTGAAGATATAAAGGAAATTCTATTGGGATAGGTGGGAATAGATGCAAAGTGAGGTGTGAAGTATAATCTTCTGTATTGAGGCTGAGCAGAACAGGGATATTTCCAGGCCCTGCCTCTCCAGAAATCAACTGAGTGAGTTCCATAGCTGAGTTAATTCATAAGGAGAAAACAGTACAGAGCAGTTGCAGGAAAACTGCATTAGAGAAGGGAAATATATAAAAAGAAACACACCTGAAATGTTTTATTCCTGAAGTAAGATGGATAAATACCCCATGAGGCCTCCAAACAAGGAATCTTACCCAGGGGAGATATGAAAAGTCTATGAAGGTATAACATAGCTGGTCACAAAATACTTGGTTAGAACTGTAGCATTCTAAACATTAGATTAGCAGCAATAGTGAATTATTCACTAAGAAAAGTACCAAAGGTAGAGCAAATGTGATAGAAAAACTATCAGCTCAATCAGTGAGACAGAATAGTATAACAGGGAAAATGGTTAACATACATAACTGGGCATTAAATCAAGATAAAGCAAAGTCTAAACAGGTAAAAAAGAATTAACGTTACCAAACAGAACCATGTAAGTGCCACCCTTTGTAACAGAAATGTCCTTCCAGCAGCACAGTCATACATAAAACAATAAGTAAGCAGTCTGATTCAACCCTGAGGGAAGAAACACAAAACAGAGTGAGTACATGTGTTAGGTTGAAAGAATAATTGTGTTTTAACAAATACAAGCTATTGCCAATGAACCTTTCTGGTAGGCAGAGTTGAAGTCCTGGTTACTGTAAAAGGAATTGCAGTGGGCCAACAGTTATGTGCAGAGTGCAGTAAGAAATTGAAATGATGACATGGGGAGAAAGCAAAACATTTCAGAATGAACAAGCCTTCCAGACCAGAGAGCTGCAGCAAAGGAATCCCTTTGAAGGGTGAAAAATCCTGCCCCTCTATAATGAAAGGAGATGCTAACAGGCAAGAGGTAATCAAGGGGAAGAAAAAAAGGAACTCAAAAAATCTCTTCCACAGTTAATAGCCAAAGGTTTACTAGGACAAGACCTGTAGTTGAAAAGCACAAAGTGCAATACAGATTTCTTGACAAGCTAAAATATGTAAGGACAGAATAAAAAAATATTTATCTTTTTATTTATTGGCATTTGTTTATTTGGTTAGTATGACAGGGTCTAAAAAGCTCCCTTTTCAGTGGAAACCTGAAAAGAAAAGTTCCAGTGCAAAAATGCAATCTACAATTAATGATTACACTTTTTGAGAGTAATAAAAAATACAGATTCATGAAAGATAACAGTACAAATTATATCAGAAAGAAAGGTGTAATTATATAAAGCTGTACTATGTGATTTTTAAAACAATGCAATATGATGTAATTTTCTGATATCTTATAATTCTGTCATATTGGAGCTATAATTATACTAAATTACCAGGAAAAATATAATGAGGAATATAAAATATATGGTGAAAATTACATGGAGCATTTATTACAGTATGTAAACTATTGAAAAACTGCTGAAATGCAGTTTGGTAGGCTGACAGGAGAAGATGATGAATTGAGGTGAAGTGAGAAAGGTAAGAAAAGAGAAAATAAAGTAGGAGATAAGTCAAAAAATGCTGATAGGGCAAGGGAAATACAAAATATAGGTTAGCAGACCATGAGTGCCATAGGTGAGAGGAGGAAGAGAATGAAGGATGGTAGAGTGCATACGGATGTCTAATGAAAAAGTAGAGAATATGTGAGACTTTCCAGTTTGAGTAATATAATTCCAAGAAGTAGCATAAATATGTAGCTCTTTATACTAATAGATGAAGACCAACCTGGATTTACACTGAATAGATAAACACGAGATGACATTAAAAAAATAATTACTCCAATTGACTATGCTAATAATAAAATATCAGAACAATCAATAATTAGCTTGTATTTAAAGTACCTCATTCAGTTAATCAATTGTATTTCACTAAAGTATTAAAAATGCACAGGTTTCCCAATAATTTTGTAACTTGAATTAGGCATCTTTATTAAAATTTATTCTTGTATGTTAAATTAGGATGTTTTATTTCTCAATCGATAAAATAAATAAGGACACAAAACAATGTTGTTCTGCATCTTCCTTAGTATTTGCTTTGACTATTGAACCTCTGGCTAATTATATAAGCTTTAACACAAATATAGAGGAGTTCAAAATAAATGATCCACATGCATCCAAAATACAGTTGCTTCCTGGTGATGTTTTTACAACAGATAACATTGATTCAGTATTAACTCGTAAACAAAAGTCATTAAATATGTTGAATCAAGTTCAGATTTAACGTTTAATCATAATGGAAAAAGCCTTATTCATTAATAACAAAAATCTAATTATTTTTTGAAAAAGTAACAAGAAATTTTAATGAGATATTAATTAAGTTAAATATTTAGGAATAACATAACTGTAAATATACACTAATAGCTAACTATAAAGTGATTTTATATAACATTAAAATATATGTAAATAAATGGAATAAGTTATTCTTTTCCATGATATTAGGTTAATTTTAATCAAATGGGGTTAAAATGGGCTGTAGATGGATGGATAATATTAACAAAAATATTACATATCATTCAAACAACATATTTAATTCCTACTAAATAACATAGAAAGCAATTTAATGATAGAAGGATGACATTTCAGTGGTTGTCTAATAAGTCAAGAATAGCTTTGGGGCATGAAATAAGAGACTGGAATGATGGGGATAGTAATTGAAATAACAGCTTTATGACTAGATTCGGAATATTCTGCTAAATGGAAAAAAGTTACATGAAGGCATTTAGTTAAATAATGAGAGGAATACTCTACTATGCAATATACAAAAAAAAAATAATATGAACTGGTCATTATTTTTATTTAACTACTCTCGTAATCCAACAGAGTATTCTTGTATACATATATTAAAACATTTAGAAATTATATATAAATATAGATAGATAGATATAGACATATATGCACAGAGAGACACACACAAAGTTAAAGACATCGTGTTTCACACTATTTCTGTGTCATTTACACCAGAATTTATAGATGGATTGACTTTTCAAAAAAAATTAGGTTTAAAAGTTAGTGATTTGATATTCTGATATCAAATATTAAAATATACAGATGTAAGAAATTTGGATTATTTATTGAGAAGTTACGGCATTAGTATGGAAGACTGGCTTATTATTCAAAGCAGGAGACAATTGTAATCTTTAAAGTGGCTCCATTGTCAGATATAATAAAAAAAAATATTTTCTAGTTTTGAAATGCTGCAGTAAAAATAACTGTTGGGACTACATACATCAATTTAGTTGTTTGACCATCTCTACTATGAACAAAATGATTATTCTGGTATCTTCAAAACAAACAAAAAATACTTCAGCTTTATTCTGGAGATTGTTCTCTTGGAAATTTGAAATATCTGTTATCATGCCACCACACAGAAGTGAAAATATGAACAAAAAAGGAAGTTATTGGTTTTGGAGATATAGTTCTTCAACTAATGCTGATTGGTAGCATATGGTTTATGATTGTAAAGTACTACAGCCTTTTTGGAAATAAAAATCAGTCTTTCCTACAATTTGTAGTGGGATCATTCTTTCTGTCTAGAATTTTGGTGTTATTCAATGTTTCAATTTACAGATGTGTACTTCATTTACAATGCTCGCTTCTTTGGAGGTTATTAACTATAGATAGGAAAATCAATTCAGATAATTAGAAAATCATGTTACTTATTTTGAAAATTTACAAATATCGTGATTGTGCTATGTCAACGGGAAATATCAAAGATTAAAAGTAAAAAATTACAACAGACAAGTATGGATTACAGCTGAATTCTTTAATAGGGAACTATTAATCTTTGTATTGTGTTTGGAATATGTTGACTGGAGCAATGAGTATAAGTTATATACTGATATAGACACTTATGTAAATCATTCCTATTTTAAAGGTTATGTTAAGATGTTTGTTCTTCTTTGCAAAGCAAAAATTCTAATACAATTTAAAAAGAGCAATATGGAGCCCTTCAATGCAAGCATTAGTCCTTGTTTTCAGCTATAGATATAAACATATCAGAGAGTGTTCTGCTGAAGGTACAACTTGCACCAGATATGAGTCTCTGAACTTCACCCAGATAAAGGAGGGAGGCTAAGCATCAGTCTAATAACCCTGATCAAAAAAAAAAAACAATAGACACATAATTACTTGGCATAGTCTATATAGAAATAACACTATTCTACATTCCAATGCTACAAGAAGCATATTATTATAAAGATAAATGTAATTCAGCAACAACACAGGTAAATTAAGAAAATACAGCTGTAGTCTGACCTAATGCTAAAAGAGACAGAGATTAATTAATCTAAAGCAGTGCTCAGCACCATCCCTTCTGGTGTCACAAATTCTTACCCTCTAAAACACAAGGACTGTCCTGAAAGGCTAAACATCTTGTCTGACAGTTTGGACAACTCCTGCTCTTTAGAGTCACCAAATAGTAAAACATTCTGTATATGTACTTTAAATGTCATCTTGTGCTCTTCACTTTTTTTATATGACACAGAGGTGGCTTCTTTGAGGAATACTACAGTATTTCCCATGCCCTTACAACCAAAGGCTGTCTCTATATCTGTATCCATCACCTTGCATATTCCCAAATATGTGTTATTACAAATAAACTCTTCATATGGATCCCATATGGCTTTGTCTTTTCCACAACCCAGACTGGACCGATCTTTCAACTCCCCTCTCAGTTCCCAACCTAAACCTAAATTTAAAGCATGCCTTAATCTCATTGTTAGCAGCATCTCTTAGGTGCTCCAATTTTGTCTTTTCTGCCATTCCCAGCTTTAAATGTTATATCATACACTTCCTACATGTATTTGAACAAGTGGTACAGAAGTATAAGAAAAATCATCACTACCTAAAATAACAAGCAAGCAAATAGACTGGAGTCACATAAGCAGTTCTAACTCTGTCACGTCATATTATACATTCATGCACTTTCCCTTCCTCAGACAGCTAAAAACCTACAACTGCTTTCATTCTGATTGCCTCTATCCTAGCATGTGTACTTCTTGTGAAAATTCCCAGTTCGTGCTTACAAATTAAGTCTCTGACACTAATGATGCACTGGACAAACATTTGTGACTTATGAATTAATCTGATCAAGATAGTTAAATCTAGAATGTATACCAACATTTGTAAGTAAAGTCAATCTGCACTATGTACCAGGATATAACTTGCTTAGCTGCTATGTGTAGCAACTCACAGTAAGCAAAACAATGTTGAGTTTCTGTTTGTCCTGGTCACCTTCAATAAACACACATCACACCAGATGATGTTTGACGACCTTTATTAAACTTCCATAAACATAACTTCATTAACCAATATTATTTATTAATCACAACATGAACATAGTATAGTTGATATTAATCACAGCACAAACATCCATGTAACTGTTAACTAGGGCAGAATGCCTTACTCACCTTGACCCAGTAAGCAGTGTCCTTAGCTCCACTCACTTGTTTTACTTATGAAGCAGTGACCCATCGCTCACTTCATTTACCACTTATTGAATTAACATCCAACCAAATAAGCAGTGTCCTTACCTCCGCTCGCTTATATTACTTATGAAACCGTGTCCCATTACTCACTTCATTTACAATTTATTGAATTACACATCCAACCAAATAAGCAGCATCCTTACCTCCGCTTGCTTATATTACTTATGAAGCCGTGTCCCATTACTCACTTCATTTACAATTTATTGCATTACACATCCAACCAAATAAGCAGAGTCCTTACCTCTGCTCGCTTATTTTACTTATCAAGCAGCATCAAACTGCTCACTTTCCTTTCCCAGCTCATTGAAATGAACATCCCATACTGAAGGGGGAGCAGAAGAGGGCAATCCTGCTCCTCTTCTCCACCCACCAGCCTGACCAGGCTGTTCCACCTCCTTCCTACCAAAACTTCCAACAAAAACTTTCAAAACAAACCTAACTTTACATAAAAATGGGGAAGCCAAACATCATTTGGTGTATACCCTCCTTTCTGAACCAAAATTGGATCCCAGTTGTAGAACAGAGTGTGTGTTGTAACTTTAAGAAACATTTCAAAGTGAGGGCAGTTGCATGTAAATAGTGAGCACGTGCAGGCAGCAGTGCCATTTTGAGAGAACAGCCAGAGTGTTAACATGTATGAGTGCAGTAGTCAGTCTGTTTATAAGTTTATCTAAGTTTAAGTTACTAAGCCTCAATCCTGATGTGTTTGTATGTAATAAAGCTGCTTGAACCGAACAGACAACTGTTCATCTGTTTTATCCTGACCAGACGAGTGACACCCATCATCAATCTCCCAAAGCTCTGTCATATAAATACCCAAAGCAGCCAGTTACCTAAGTGGCCAGAATTAAATTTATGATCCCTTTCCCATGCCAAAGCAATACCTATACCCTTGTACAACCTCTGTAAATTAAACAAATAATTTATATTACCAACAGTAGCTTCATAATTAGTCCCAGGTTATTACCTGACAAATGTACCACCAGAACTCTAAGAAGCCCAGTGTCACCCAAAACAAAACAAGGTCAATGGAATGCCATCATGCCTAACTGTAGCCCCCCTTTTTTTCGTCCAGTGGATATAATGACCCAAATGAGATTTCCTTGTCAAATAGATCAATTGCATAGTAAACTTGCCATCATACCCACTATCCATTATAAGGCAAGAAAGCATTTGCCAGCCAGAAACCACCCTGTTAATGACTTCAATACATCCATGAGACAAAAACCACACAAACAGTACCCCAGTGGCCCTCCATTTACTAATGCTAGCCCTTGCAACCAACTTACTTTGTCAATAGGCAATGTCTGCCAATCTTGTCACTATCAAACCTACCCTAACCCTTCAAGCATATGAACCACCATCCAAGATTTAGTAAATTAACATAATCCTGTCATCCGTGCAACTATAGTAATTGCAGCTAAATCCTCCATGACCAACTGAAATACCGATCCTTGTTCACAAACCTGCACCAAATAACTCAACAATCCTTCCCAACAATCTCCTTCCCCCTGGCAGCTGCACACAATTTGACAAAGCTACCAACACCTCTACCATATGCTTTACTTACACAAGCAGCCCCAGACTCCTGCAACAAGTATCTAATCCTTCTAACCCAACCTGACATGCCTTGGCTAGCAGCACCTACAACCCATACCACTGCCATAGTAACTTATTAACTTGCTTAGCTACTGTCTGTAGCAACTCACAGCAAGTAAAAAAATGTTAAGTTTCTGTTTATTTTCGCTATGCCTATCCATTTCTGGTTGTATACCTTTTGGTTAACCTCTTCAACTATGCAACTGCTAGTTTTATATATCTCTAACAGTTAAAGTCTGTAAATATTATTCTGTGACAATTTTATCACGTAGCAGGACAGAACCAGTACAGGAATACTAAATGTTAGTTCTATTCTTAAGAGAGCTAATGTATTACATGATTGACTGTTCATAGGTTCATAGGTAGGTACTAGGCTATCTGCCTGAGGGCATTTTTAAGCCTAGCCAGAGTGTGTTGGCTTTCACCACCCCATTGATTAATTAACTGAGCCTCTGTCATGCACAGCCAATGAAATGATCCCAGGGGTGTATTTTCTGTTACCCATCCACTCGTCAAGACTTCTCTTGAAGAGTGTTAGTGAAGGGCTCTGCCTAATGTAGTTAGGAATTTTGTTCCAAAGCATGGGGAGTCTCTGTGACAGGAATCTATCCTTCCAGCATGTTCTATTTATTGTTGTGGTGAGGTTTAGCTCACTAGAGCGCGTGGCTTGCAGTGACTTGGATTTCTTTAGGTGGAGCATGTCCATCAATTCTGAGTTGGACATGGCTTTGTAAGTCAGGCAGAGATCACCTCTGAGTAAGCGATATGCCACTGAGTACAGCTGAAGTTTTTTCAATCAGGCTGCATAGGACATTTGTTTGAGGCCAGTAATCCTCTTGGTGAGGTGCTTTGGTGGTCTTTCCAGCTGTTGGAAGTGTCTTGTGAGGTACATCCCAAATGGGGCATTGTACTCTATGATGGGTCTGATGAGTGACAGGTAGTGGGGCACTATAACCTCTTTATTTCTAGACGCGAACCCCTTAGAAACTAGATGGGCCACATAGAAGGATTTCCTAACTACTTTGGCAATATGATTGTCAAAGAAGAGATTACTATCTACCTGGGTCCCCAGATCTCTTATCACCTCTTCTGTATTAAGGGGGCTGCCGCCTATGTGGTAATTTGTGGGTGTTTTGTTTTTCCCAAACGGGATGACTATGCATTTTTTGGCATTTAGCTTGAGGCCATGATTTTGACACCAGGTGTCTGTCTCAGTAAGGCCTTTTTGAAGGATGTCCATGTCAGCCGGAAAGTCAATTATGGCTCCCAGTTTGCAATCATCGGCGAACTTGGTTAGCCATAGTCCTCCTGTGTTTACCTGTACTTCTGAGAAATACATGCCGAACAGTAGGGGTCCCAGAACCGAGCCTTGCGGGACACCACTTGTGACTGGTTTAGAGTCGGACCTGGAGCCCGCTATTCTTACCGTGTGAGTTCTGTCTGTAAGCCAGTTGGCAACCCATCTTGTGACGTAGGGGTTTATGTTCAAGTTGGTGAGTTTTTCTATAATACGCGAGTGAGGAATGGTGTTGAATGCCTTGGCGAGATCAAGGTAGGCTGTGTGAACCACCTTTCCCTCGTCTATGGCCTTGGTGACTGTCTCAAAGAAGTCAACCAGGTTTAGTAGGCATGATCTGCCCTTAACAAAGCCAAACTGGGTCCGGTCAAGTGTTTTGAGGTTCCCAATGTCTTTGTTGATGAGTTCCATGATGATGAGCTCCATAGCCTTGCAGACCAGGCTAGTCAGGCTTATGGGGTGATAGTTACCAGGGTCAGTTGTGGCCCCTCCTTTGTGGAGCGGAATAACCGTTGCTGTGCGCCATTCTATAGTCTGTGGAGAGGCTGAGGTTGAACAGCGTGTTTAGGTGGGGGGTTAGTTCGTTCTGTAGTTAGTGCAAGAAGCAGTCTGGGACACCATCTGGCCCCATTGATGCTGTGTTTTTGGCTTTTGAAAGGGCTGTTTTCACCTGTGCTTCTGTGATTTCCGGGACACTACACTTTTCAGGTATTGTTGTGGGCCCTTTTGAAGGTGAGAGGGAGGTGAAGTTTGCACTGAATCTATCTGCAAGTATGTTGGCAATATCAGTAGGTTCAGTATATTTTGTGCTATTTTGCACTAGCTCAGAGCAAAGTCATAGCTGACTTTTCATTTATTACCAGGTTTTATGTCTACGATTTGACTGTGTAAGATTTATTGAGATGTTTCCCATTTTGACTGTTATATGGAGGCACTAAGATATTGAGAAATTAGTTAACAAAAAAGTAAATAAATGCTGAACATTCAACAAAATGAATTACTGTTTTGTTGAATGTTCATCTTCCTGCTCAAAATAATTTGTTAATTCTCTCCTGCAGACTGAGAAAACTTTGTTTTCACTTTTCGGTCCACGTGGATCAACTGGTGAACTCTCTTCCTGAATCCCCTTTCTCCACTTGGTCTTGTCTCACTAAAAGCAACATGCATTCGCTAGTCTTTTTCTTATATCAGTGTTGTCACCTGTTGTGACCACATAGTTGACTCTGTGGCATCCTTGGGTGGGGGAAGGTGCAGAAAAGCAAAGTTCAACTTCTTGACAAAATATCTGGACATTCTATGCTGACATTATACCACAGTGCAGGGGTGTAGCAAGCCAACAGCATTTTGTACTCACAAGCTCTTACTCGTCAAATACTTATCACTTAAAACTGGACACCTCTCAAAAATGCTGCCCTCCTAGAACTTAATAAATGTAAGAATCATTTTCAGCTGTTCCCCCAAAGCTACTAAAAATACAGTTTTTAGATTAGCAATATAGCATCTGTTGTTAAAAACATTCATTTAGAAAGTTGTAGACATAATATGACCTGAAAAAAGCCATGTTGATACGATGATTAGAAAAAATATGTACTCAGTAGAACAGTAAGAGTTTGCCTGGCTACACCATTGCCATAATATGAATGTTTTGTTCCAGTTTAAATACTGACATTATATTCTTTATTTAAATAGTTAGACACATATGTTTTAATCTTATTTATTTGTTGACTGTAAGTCCACTGTCCATAAGTGATCCTTTTAAGGGTGACCCAGAAAGTCTGGTTAAGTGACTTGCTCTGAGTCATACAGCAGACAAATGGAGGTGGAGAGAAAAAAACTGTAACACAGTCCATAGGAAGCATGTCATCAACAACAAAGAGCCTTAATCATCTGCCCCAACAGACAATAGTCTTGATATGATTTGCGTAACTATAACCTACTGCACTGTTACTTTGAAAATTATGTAACTTTCTTTAGCTTTACATTTCTACAATATATCCTGGTTCTGTGTTAAATGCTGACCAGTTTAACCTGCAATCAAAACAGCAGTGTCATTCACCTTTCGTAAATCCCTGACCCTTAAGCAACCTGTCATTTTTATTCTTAATGGCAAGAATCAACTCTGTTCTCTTTCAAAACACTGCACAGATTAATTTACAAGGAGTAACACTGGTGCTTTATTTTAGTATCTCTCATTTAATCACACAGTTCCATAGAGACTATGAATATGCTATCATCAGCTAAAGTATATGGTGCTTAACTTTTCAAGGAAAAAAAAATATCCTGCCACTGATAGGGAGCTTACAATTTATATTTGTGAACAATATTCCACTCAGGCAGCCTCTCACTTAACATAAAGATACAACAGTAGTTTGCAGCATAATGTAGCAGTTGATTGCATATCATATTTAATACAGCAGTGGCCTTTGCAAATAGCAAAAAAAAAAAAAGCCAAGCCATAAAAGTGAATATTTCTGAGCTATTATACAAAGAATCTGTTTGCAGATACAAATAAAGGTTAAAATGTTTTTGTTAATTCCATTTTTAAATCCAGTTACTTTCCATGAACAACTGTGGTCTTGCCAATATGACGAATCTATTGCTCTGTTTGGAAGCAGAGAAATTAGGCAATGAACATGCCCTGTTTTGTCCATGCAATACTACAAATGTGCAAATATGCCCTGTGTCACGGTTGTACAGTGGTGGAACTGATGACAATTTGGCAGTCACATGCAGCCTATTCAGGCTTTTGACACAGAAAATACAATAAAAGTGGGATTATAAAATCTGTAACACTCGGAGGAGACCTCTAAAAGAAAATGTGCACAGCAAAGCACTGTTAAATGTAATAAGGGCACAAGAAACAGTTCTGAAAAGGCAGATACAATGAAGGTAGTCATTTTTGAAAAGTTTTGAATTTTTTTATTCCAGAAAATACTTGATGGCTTGGGTTGTGTACAACATAACATCGTTTAAGCCTACTAGACTCAGCATTGGTTACATGACTCATGTATTAGCATCACTTCTGCTGCTAATACTTTTAGAAAGGGGTACAAAATAGCACAAGTTTGGTTTGGTAGCTTAAAAGCAATAAATACATCAGGTAGAACATATATGTGAGCATAACCATGTAATATGAAAATGTCAACAATAAGAATTTGGTGACCTTCACCAGTTAGCCATTTACAAAACATATAGCAGCAATCATAGTGTTGTCGCCTCACAGTAAGACGCTGTCCGGTTTGATTCTCAGCTAAAGCGTCTTCTGCGTGGGGGACATGCGTGAATGGGCGTACCTTCGTTGAAGGTTGTGCGTCAGGGCTGGTAACTCGGCACGTAAAAATCAACTACCAATCATTAGCGGACCAGAGTTCCGCTGTGGCGACCCTAACCGGGAAAAAGCCGAAAGACACAACAACAACAACATAGCAGCAACCATAAAACAACGAATAAAATCTGTGAACTCTGGGGTGGTGGGCCTGTGAAGAGTTCACTCCACCAACAAGTCAGAGATGATCAATTACCTAATTTGTTTATTTGCAAATATTTATTTTGTTTAAACAAGTGTTCCCTTATGAACAAGGATATAACAGTCTCTTAGCTCCCAAGGCATAAGTTATTTATACAGCCACCTCAGCACTGACACCTTGTATGAACACACCAACTCAACACGATGTAGTGACAGCTCCCTGTTAATATGGGAATTAACCATGGGATCAATGCTGTTTTCAAGCTGAGTTTAGCATAGGAAGCATTACCTATGCAGGCTGTCATCTAATCTCCACACGTCTCAGTCAAAAGCTACCTGTTAGTCTACTCTCCAGTCTGGACTTGTAAAGCTGGGTTAGAAAACATTCTTTCTTCCTTGAACCTTATTTTTAAATGCAAATAAAAAGTGACAGTCAGTCCTGAAAATGTCTAGCTTATATGCCTTAAATTATTGCAAAATGCAGGTCTTAGCACTCTAAATGTTAACAGTGCACAATAAGTAGCTAACATTTTGATACAGGAAGCCATAAATAAAGTAAAATAGTTAAATATCTATACTTTGTAAATTAAATACATACTTCTGCTACGTATAAGTAGACTAAATATTAATATAGATATTTTATAACACACCATAGGCTACAGAATATCCCAGATAAAATCAGTCTTAAACACTCTATAGTTTTACCAAAACTTAACACAATTATTTTAAGGAATGACTAAATGAAACATTGCAAGTATGTGTGTGTGTGTGCACGTGTACCTATTTGTATGCAACCCATACAAGCACGCACACACACACACACGACATTTGTGAGGCTTTTAAAAGCCTCTGTCTTTCAGCAGCTCTAGAAGGATGCTTGACTAAGCCAAAAAGTTGTGATTGTCTCTGTACACCCATAATGCTAATCTGGTGTGCCTGCACTCTTGTTGGGCTTGGGTCACCAAGTCCATATGCACTACTTCCCAGTATTGAACCATCCTCTGCAGCCACTTTAAAGGACTTCCTCTTGCTCCCCAGGGTGGGGCAGTTCACTCAGACATCTCACCATCATAGCTTCTCTAGCACCAGACCACCACCTGAATGCTGAACATCTGAGGAATAATTAGAACTTTTTCCTTCTATTTTAGGAAGCTGACATGTTTCCCTAGATTTGCCTTTCTTACTGTCTTCTGATTCTAGTGTTCTAGTTTCTTTATTCCCTTGCCTACATTCCTTCATTCTCCTGTTTAACATAAGAAATTCCCTTTCTTCTGCATGGACTTCCACATTAACTTCCTTGATGAACTAAGATCTACTAGCATTCAATGAAGTCTAAACTGATAGTATAGTGTGTGAGTCAAACTCATCAGAACATGCATCCACTAAAACTGCAGGTAGAATCACTTTAACTACTCTTCTTTCACAGAAGGGACAGCCTCTGTTATACCCCCATGCAGGTGAATGTATTAGACCTCACTGCTCCCTTACTTATATATGCCAACTTTATAGTTGCACAGCATTTGAAAAAAGAAAAAAATAATTAGGGTAAAACAAGGTTTATACAACTGTGATCCTGCAGTGGGACTGATACACATGTAAAAGTATTCAGAAAGTTAACGTTTTGCCGAGTTTGTTTCATGAATTTTATTATCAACTGGTTAGATTCCACTTACAATCTCCCACTGAAGTACAAAAGGACTCTTTCTTCTCCATGCAAATGAGATGAACACAGATTCTTTCTGAATCTTCAGGTAAATGTTTTCAATTTGCAGGCATTTGTAGTAATAAAACATATTTCCCTCCACTCCTCTTCTGCAATATCTTCATTAATCAGTCATCCCATGTCACTTTTACTTTTATACTGTATTGTCTTCTCAAATCTAATATTTCTTTATATGCTTTTCTTGTTACTTTGTTTTGGTCTACTACTTCTGTTATGGCCTCAGTCATAAAATCTAGTAGTAGTAATTTACAAATTTACTATGTAGCCTCTACATATCTTCCTTCACTTCTAACATTCAGGCCTGTATGTGGAAACTGATCTGAGTTCAATTTCCTCACAGTTTGTTTAGCTTTATCCCATTATATTACCACATCCCCTTTTGTCATATCTGGCAGTTGGCACAGATAGCTAGTGCTGTGAGCTATAGCACCTGTGGTATAGGGTTTGACTCCCTCAGCTTTCTTTTGTCTGTCACCTTGAGCAAGTCAATTAACCAAACAATGCTCCTGGGTTACTCCTTAAAAAGGATTGTATGTCCAGTAGCTTCCAAAAGTTGGTTCTTTTTTCTTTCTTTTCCAAAAGCTCATCATTTTTTGTTCTTTATAAATATATATATATATATATATATATATATATATACACACATACACACACACACACACACACACACATATAGGAAGACAGTGAAGGACACTATTACTGTTACTCTATTTTCCAAGCTCTAAATTGCTTTAAAGTAAAAACTTGCTTAGTAGTTTTACATATAATGCTGTATGTAATGCTCTTTATATTCCCTTCCCAAATACCCATGTGCTTTCTTGTACTAGTTGGGCACTGTGCTTATGATTTGCTTCCATTTCGGCATACATTCTGAGTCCTGAATCAAGTATGTTATGGCCTTGCAGTATGCCTCCAAATCTGGAAGTCCCAAACCACCCTATTTGCTTGTCAGTATTAGCAGTACTATTCTTTTTCTTTGCACTCTTTCTGTTTTGTTATCCCCCTTAAAAAAAATCCTCAAATTCCTTTTTCATATTCTATCATCTGATGTCTCAGCTGATATTGATAAATCTGACCATCAAAGAACCACTGGGACCACAGACCTCTTAACTGATTGAATCCTCTTGTCAATGCCCATGAACAATAACTTCCTTATTCTTATCTTACTTATAATCTTTTGAATAATTTCTTCCACATTTCTTTAGCTGATTCCTCGACATTCTGTTTCAAATTCCCAATTATCTCGTTTTTGTTGTGATCCCCACAAAAAGGGAACATTTTGTACCAAGCCATGTGTCAGGACATATATCCTTTGTCTGTTTTTTTTCTTTTTAGTTGTTGTTGTTGCTTCATAACCTACTATAATAGTAAAACATTGCAGTTTATCAAAAATATTTTTTATTTCATGTTCCAGACTGATAGCATGTAATATTATGTCATCCTCAAAAAGGGATATTTTCTCATATTATTTCTCCATTTATATCCAAGTATATTTGAATGTCTTATGTCTCTGGCTAATTAATAGTGCTAAATACAAAACAAAGAGTAATAGTGTAAATAGACATCTCTGTCTCATTCTTCTAGTAAGACTAAATGCTATGGACAACTCACCAGTGCACTTCATCAAGTCTGAAGCTCCTCTGCAGATATTAAATATCAATGCTGTCCATCTCTGAGGAAGCCCAAATGCCTCAAATGATCTCTTCATAAATTCCCAACCCACTCGGTCAAACACTTTTTCAGTGCTGAGACCCATTGACATTAAAGTATTATTATTGCCCACTGCATCCTTTTGAATCATAAAGGTTTTGTTAATATGTTGTCAAAATATTTGCCTACCTTCTATAAACCCACATTGATCCAGTTTTATTATTTTCGGCAATACCTTTGCCATTCTTTTTGCCAAAATTATAAACACTTAATAACCATGATTCCGAATAGAAATGGATCTGTATGAACCTGGTTCAAGAAGATATTTCCCCTCTTTTGGTATAACTACTACTTATATTTTTTACTAAGTCATGGGCACACCCCCACTCAGGAAATATTGTTAAAAAGTACTAGTCAAATTTTCATAATCTTCCGTGCCTACATTTTCTACACTTCTACTGGAATTCCATCATTTCCAAGGGTTTCCCTTTATTCTGGTTCTCATTGCTTCTTTAATTCCATTCTCTTTTATTTTTGATGTTAATACATTTCTTTCTTCTTTGGTTAACTGTTGGAAGTTGCAATTGTCTTAGATATGTTACCATTTTCTGTGCATTACTCACCACCTAGATCTATCTTGTCTGTATAGTGCACTATAATAAATCACTATTACATTCATAATTAACCATTCATAATAACAATTACATTAATATCTCATTTATTTATTTTTGTATGTGATACTTAGCATATGCTGTTTTGCTTTATATTGTATTCTGTTCTGTTCTATTGTGTGACACCTTGTAAGCTTTGTTAACTGTGCAGCTTTTCTCCTAAGGCCTCTACTGAAAATGGCCCTGTCATGGCCCAGTCTGATTTCCCTGGTAAACAAATACTAATAGATAAATAAATAATTTTCTGAGGCCACTTCTACCCTACCATTCTCATAGTACCTGATTTTATTTATTCTTTCAAGCTGAGCCAACAGTTTGATTGCATTAAGGCTACTGTCAAAAAACAGCTGTATTAAGACCATTGCTCTATGTTCATTCATTTTTCTTACTCGCATAGACATTCAAGCTTCTTTCAATTGCTCTTCAACCAGTTATGTTCCACTTATTCTTTTTCACACACACACACGCACACATATTTATATATTTTACTTATTAAAATCTCTATATACATGTTCTGTTACTCCATATCTTGCTTTCTTTACAGTCTCTTTACTGCTTAGATTCAAATCTAGTAATATTTTACTTAAAGTTTGATCTACTCAATAATTAAGCATCTTTCTTTTTAGAATAAATACAGGAAAAATGTTGATATCTGTTACAACATACCTTTACTTGTGTACAAACTTAATTTGCATAGGTACATGGTCTGAGACTATCACCATAGGTTCATAGATTAGTACTAGGCTAACTGCCCATGTGGGCTATTATAAGCCTAGCCAATTACCCCATGTCAGAATCAAACCCTGCACCTTGTGCCCATAAGGTAAACACTTTAACCATTATGTCAGCCTCCCACCCGCCAGATGTGCTTTATTGGTTCATACCATGTTATAGTATTTTTGTGATATATAACATGTACCTAATCTTGCCCAAGAACTATATTTTACTGAAAGTCAGTATATTCCACTTCAAAATGTCTTATTTTCATTATATCAAGTCCAACTACATGCATATATTTGAATAAAATAAACTGCACAACAACTTAGGCCAGAAACTTTAATGTTCGAAAAAACAATAAAACAAAATACAGAAATGTTTTATTGTTTTTTCGAACATTAAAGTTTCTGGCCTTTTAAGTTGTTGTGCAGTTTATTTTCTTCAATTTTATAATTTTTACGGCACTATACTGCACTCTGCATCCGTTTTTTGGTTTCTACATGCATATATTTCTCTAAGTATTTGCTCTTAACTAGCTAATGCTATATGATATCTTGCCCCTCCAGGGATGTGATCCTATTTCCCATAGTGTTCCTGTCGTCATCCACTACCATACATCTTCGATGAAAGGTTATAGGTTCTTCCATAATATTTTTATACCTTGTGTCACCACTTTCAGTGGGATATATACTGCAGCCAGTGTAATTCTTGCACCCTCGCTACAACCTCTCACCATTATAAATCTTCATTGCCCAGCCTTCATTTTTTCTTCAGTCTTTATTCTAATACCCTGTTTAACTTAGACCCCTTTCTTTTCCAGCAAAGGAACCATCCTTCTCACATTTCTTAACAAAACTTTCATGCTCTTTAAGATTCAGGTTCATTTTCTTGTAACATTATTATCTGTTTTACCAATCATACCTCTCAACTGTACAGATTTTCGCAGAATGTCCAGATTTTTGCCTCATATTTTTGGTCTGTTTCTTATAAAATTTTGCTTTTCTGGCAAATCGTTGAGGATTGAAGTCAGAAAATAATGATAGACATTTCAGTTTCAGACTTCATACCCATCAGAAAAATCCATGTTCATTTAAAACTTATTAAACTTTCTAAGTTTGTAAGAGAAATATTTAAAAATTGTCCCTATTTTTGGGCCTTTGCCCCACAATTATTTATGGCTTTCTCCAGATTTCTTGCTCTAAGAGGTTGAGAGGTATGTTAGCAATGTAAATGTAAGTCAGTATCTTCTCCTGTTTCTGACTGGCTGTCAACCCATTAATGTTCCAAACTAACAAGTCAAATTGTAAAATAGCAGAGTTTAAGTTTTAGTCTGTGTACTTGTGATGTTTGCCTTTTTGCTACAAACTTGTTCTTCATTTCTAACATTGTTTATATTACCTCATACATTTTTGTATAACATTGTCCCAACAGAACATGATCTCTTATTTGCATTGGAAAAACTCACAGTTCCTCTCTAACCGAAAAAGCAACAATATTAACTACATAAATATTTTCTCAAGGCAAAAGAACTAACAGTCTGCATAAACAGTTGTGTAAAGCTTATTACTGGCAGCCTGTTTTGTTTAAGCACTTGGCCTATTTTGTTATTTTAAAATCTCTGTTCAAAAATTATACTTGGGGTTGGTAGAAATGATTAGTATACATTTAGCAGCATTGTTCTTACTTAGTAACAATGTTTTTTTTCTGATTTGAGAAAACTATCAATTATGAAGATATTATATGTATTTCAGCTTTAAACTTAGATACATTTATTATATAACATTAGTCTCTGTATTTCTACAGTGCTTAGAAAACAACCACTAAAATAAACTTGGTCTTGAACTCAAACTTTTCTATGGAGACTAACACGGTGATTTATTCATTTGGGCTGGAGAACACATACTATAAATCTGTTTGTTTTACTGGCCTGCAGCCATCAAATTAAATAATCCTATTACTACTGCACTGATAGACAGGCAAAGATTGCTAACTACATTCTTTCACGTAGTATATTTGTCACTTTCATTTCTGCAGGCTGTTCATTCTTGCAACTATTGTACATTTTTTTTAAAAATTCCCTTTAACTTCATTAAATATTTCAGATGCTGTAGCTATTTTCAAACAGTCAGATTTGTTAGCTATTTAGACAAGGTGGCTCCACCATCTCATAATCAATCACAGCTTGTTAAAGAAGACAAGTTGCATTCCAGTAGCAGTAGAGACAGAATATGTCAATCTGCAGAATGAAAACCTCCCATTAAGAAACCTTGAGAACAAAGCAGACTTTAACTAAGAGGTATATAATAGCAGCATACACATTTTCCTCTGCATTTAAACAACTTTCCTCATTCAGTGTTTCCAATACATTTTCTTGTGAGACAATCTTCCTATTTATCCTTTTTTCATTTATTATTTATTTATTATTTAACTTCCATTTGTTGAGCAGGATGGTTTGATTGAGCAAAACCCCTTTTCAGTGGAGGTCTGTGGAGGAAAGCCCCATTTTTTAATTAAAATATTAGAAACACAACCTGTGATTAATAGTAAAACATGAGACATTAGATACATAGCATGTGATTACAATGTTTAAACTACCCACGTTGGGTTTGAGAAATGCAAAATGTTTCCAAACATACATAGCCATGAACAAAAGAAAATAGTTAACTAACATAAGCTCATAAGTTAGGTAAAGCGTTCAAGCCTTACAGCTTTCAAGGAACACTATCTCAATTATTGTTGGATCAAATACCATAACCCCAGCCAGATTATTCAAAGACTTCTTAAATTTTACTAGACTATTTACACCTCTGATATATTCAGGTAATTCATTCCATAACTGTAACACTCTATTGTTGAATAAAAAGTTATATTCTTTTTATTACTTATCTCTAAACAGAACTTTAAATTATGATGATTATATACCTTTGGATTATTATATACTTCCAAACCCAATAAATACTGAAGAAGAGAGTCATTAAACATCTTAGAGACAAATTTAAGTTGACCCCTGCTATATCTATATATGGACAGTATAAAGACCCACTGAAACACATATATCCTATTTTCCTAACTGCTTAATACCAGGTATTCTTTATGTAAATTCATATTGTACCGATTCTGTACAATTAAGATGTCAACTGTTAACAGTACGGAACACTATATTATATTCTAAAACTGATCTAATACGTGCCTTAAATAAACTTGTTAGATCATAACATCATTCATTGTATAGTTCTTGAGTTCTTCAGAATCAACCCCATCTATCTCAAAGCATTATTAGAGGTGGCTCTCACATGATTTTCTAAACAAAAAGAGGAATAATTTAGTATACCAAGATCCTTATATTCACTAACTTCCAATAAATCAAATGCAGACAATGTAACAGATCTTATTTTGTTGCTTGCCAAAATACATGATATTATTATGTTTTTCATTAAATGAGAGACTACCTGTACTAATCCACTCACCTAAGCATAATAAATACTTATTAATATTAGTGAAATCTTAATTGGCAAAACAAATTTACAATCATCAGCGTACTTAACCAACCAACAGTGATCATCACATGGAATAGAGGCCAAAACAATATTAAATAACAAAGGCCTAAGCAGAGATCCCTGAGGTACACCTGATCTCATCAGTGCTAGATCTGATTTTTTTGAATCGCTACTCTTTGGGCTCTGCCTCTGATCCAGTGATTAATCCATCTGCATCAATATTGAGTAACCTTATTTTATTCCAAAGTCAAGTCAATAGTGTGGAATGGTACGTCAAAAGCTTTAGTTAAATCCAAATAGATTATACCTGTGCTAATTCCCATTTCCATAGACCTAGAGATGTAATCATAAGAGCTTGACAAATTAGTTTGTGGAGAATGACCTTTCAAAAAATTATATTGAAAAATATCAAACAATACAAGATTATTTTCTTTAAGTAAGATTTCATAAATACAGCTCTCATAGCATTTTAATAATATCTGTGTCAGACTTACTGGACAATAATTTTGTATTGCCATCTTATCTCCAGATTTAAAAATTCGAGTAACTAATAATTCCTTCCAAGAACTTGGTATATATGTATTATAGGCCATAGAATTAAATGCCCTAGTTAATATACTCACTAAATAATATTTTATATTAATCACTAATTTGTTATAACTGTTAAGCTGTTATAATATGTTTAATTTGAATTATTTAAACTGCAGATTGTTTATATTATATTTAAGACTGTAAAATTATTTTTCTTAATATGTTTTGCAATACTTTTGGAGCTTTTCTCACCCGGCCTGCAGTGATCCTACCCAGTCAGTCTTTCCCAGTAATTAAATATCAGTTAATAAATATATACACAAAAATTCCATGAATATGATCAGATTTTATTTTATTTAAGGCTCTTAATAATATCTATTCAATAATATTAGGACATTTGTCTTACAATCAATTCTTTTTACAAAGGATTGAGAATAAGAATCACTTGTATCAAAGCAACAACCAGTAAAATATTCATTAAATTTACCAGCTATCAATTTATGATCACTAGTCATTGGCCCAGCTACAAAAACAGAATTAATATAATCTGCTTCATTCCTGAAATAATTAATGTCTCTATAATTGTTTTGTTTATGTGATCATTCGCCTACAAGTTTTTATATTTTATTTTTTAATTTCTTATACTTAATAATAGTTCCTTACTTCTCAACCTTAACTTCTTTTTATTAAACCTATTTTGAAATTTATGGTCTTTTTCTATTATATAATCAGTTCAGATTATAATCCCACCAGTCTGAAAATTATTTTTTGGAATTTACTGTTCTAAATCAAGTTGTTCCAGCTACACCATTATGCAATAGTGGTTCTACATTATCATATCCCCCACTAACTGATTCAGCCATCTCTATTCAGACCAAAGATAGCAAATTATTGTTTAGCTGACAATAATCAATTAGACCATAATTATAATGTTTGGTCCATACTCTCGGTTTATCCTAAGCAAATATTTCAAATGAAAAAGCCAAAAGATCAGATATTCCTAAAGGAGGAAAAATCTGAATATTGTCGATTAAAATTGGATGATCTCTACCTAACAAATCTAGGATATTAATTACTACCTTGAGTCGATACTTGAAAATCTCAATAAATTCTCTTTCACAATCATTTCCTTCTTCAGTTACTTTCCAGTCAATGGTAGCATAGTTAAAGTCATCTATCAGTGTCTGGATTCTATAATCTAAATTCACATTTAATGTAGGGGGATACTCATATTGAGTATCTAAATCCACTGTAGGTGTATGATAACAAAGAATCAATATTAGCAGATCATGCAACCTTATTCCATAAGCTTGAACTATTACACACTCCAACTCAGTAATAGTCTTTACAGGCTTACAAGAAACTGAATTTCTAACCCATAAGGTTATGCACCCACCTCTTTTGCTTGTTTTTAAGCATTCAGATTTCTTATATTCTGGTATTTGCAAGTCAGATGAATTCCATGTCTTTTTAACAGCAATAAACTCATATACCACAGAAAGTACAATACATTTTAACTCACTTCCTTTGCTCATCAAGTAATAGTTCAACTCACAGCCCCAGATAGGAAAACGTCTTTTCCTATTAAACAGCATGTACTTTCAGTGCTGTACAGCTAAATAAATTATATAATCAACGTTTTTTCACCTGTATCCTTAAAAGGACAGCCAGGGAGGCATTTGACAGCACCCCAAACAGGAGAATATAGTATCCACTCAGGTGCATAATGATTATAGTTCATCACACCCATGATATATACAGAAACAGAGGGCAGATTTTTACATTTTACCTATATACAAGTAGGAAAGAGAAGGGTTATAAGAATGCATAGTTAATGTGATGATGTGCTATGAGTATTTAGGTGCAGAGCAGGAGCATAACCAAGAGTCAGACAGGTATTGTATGAGTCTGGATTTAAAGGATTTCAGTTTTTCCTAGTTGCCATAGTTCAACTGGTATATTGTTCCACATTTCAGTGCGATACCTTGAGTAAAGTGAGTCACCAGCTATGGTTTGGTTTTAGATATAATTGAAATTAAAACATATTTATTTCCTAAGTACAGTTCCCTGGTAGGTGAGTAGTACAAGAGAATGCTTTTCAAAGAAGGACAATTTTTGGGTTTATACATTAGGTTTTGTGCAGTGAAGAGTTGTTTTTAGGAGAGATATTGTGGAAGTTCTATCCAGTATAACTGTTTAACGGCAACACGGTTATGTGTTGAGCATGGAAGATTAGTTGAAAATTTCACCATCTTGTAATAGCATGCATCAAGTTTCTTCATATATGTAGAATGCAGGTTAGTAAGAATGGGAGCTGCACAAATAAGTGATGGGTGAAAATAGGAGGAAGCTATAGTTTTCCTAGCAGATTCTGATAAATATGTACTGGCTCGATAAAGTGTAGCAAGTTTTTGGAGTGATTTATTAATGGTATGATGAATATGATGTCCACTTTTAGGTTTTCATCTATAGTAACACCTAGTAATTTAGTTTGTAATACTATTTTATTTCAGTATTGTCTTTTGATGTAATGCTAAAGCTTAGTTTCTGGTTCTGGTACTGTTTTGGTAAGATTAGCATTAACTTTATTTTCTTTGCACTTAAGATTAGGTTGGAAGTGTATAACCATGACTTTAAAGATGAGAAAGATTCTTAAGTGATATGTTAGAAGCTGAGCAGATAAGGTAAGAGCCATTGGAGTACTGCACTGTGATGGTATGCTTGGTTCAAGGGTTGAGACCATTTATCAAAAACACTAACAATTCTAGGATTGATCCTTGAAGAACACCAACAGAGACGATGAGAAATGTTGAATATTTGTTTTGCTATTTTACAGATTGTTACCTATTTGATTAGTAGCTTTGAAATCATAAGATGGATGAGTGATCAAATCCTAAGGAAGAGAGTTTGGTTAGTACTTTTTGATGAGACTATGTCAAAGGCTTTAGATAGGTCTATGTAAACAGAAGAGACAAGGGTACCTGTATTTCTGTGAAGTATTATGATTTAGTGAAACTGAGAAAAGCAGTGTTTGTGCTATGGTGAAGATGAAAACAGTGCTGAGTTTGAGAAAAAAAAATACAGTTTTTGCTAAGGTAGCTAGCATGCTTGTCTAACTTTTTATTTATTCCTAGGCCTGGTGGACACATTAACTAAGCTAACATTAGGCATTATTGCCTTTTTATTTCCATCATATATTAAGTTTCCCTTTTTCATTCATTTACTACTTTTACCCCTTCCTTTCCCCTTTGTCATAGTAAGCATCCTAACACAGTTTACGGTTTGAAAACAAATATGACTTTCTCTAGGCAGCATGCAGTACAGCTTTGCACCCTTCATTTACAGATACACTTTAATTTTTAATCAAAATTTGAGATGCAATACTTATATTTTATATTTATATTAAATGGTTATTTACTCTGTAGTATTTACCCATGTCATTGGCTATAAAACATAATTCAGAGTGCAATTTTTTTTTATTTTTTTTGGAATTGCTTATCTTTTTTGAAATGTATTTCATCATCTCCTTTGTTTTATCTATAGTTTTACTTTGGGAAACAGGAAACAATTATGCAGGAAATCTCACCAATGACATGCCCATGGTTTGATTTCATGCACTTACTGAATAGTTACTTGTTCCTTCACCACTCCCTCCTGCCTCCAACTCTTCTTTTGTTATTGTCAGTAAATAATAGAACTGTCAAAAATCTGTATAAGTTTTTAACAGTTCTAAGTATGTAGATGACTCGAAGTAATGGTAGATACAATAACCTAAAATGATGTTTAATTTTTTGCAGAAACTTATGGAAGGAAAGCATTTCTGTTAGTTTGTAATGAAAGGTCATTGTCCACATAGAACCTTGTGTCTACAACCTTTAAGACTGCTCCCCTTTCCTCACAAAATAGAAAGATTTTTCCTTTAGCTGGCATGTCTGCAGTTTAATCGCTATAGGTCTTCGCTGATTACTCAGGCCCATGCTAGGAAAACAAACTCTCTGTGCTGTTTCCATTTTAATACCAGACATAGATGATCCAGCCCATGTGCTGAGCCACTTCCTCATAAAGCCTTTATACTCCTCCCCTTTGATATGTTGTAGTACTGCTGCAAACCTCAAGTTGTCTCTGCAAGACCTGTCCTCAAGCTGAGCCAGTTTTTGTAGCATTTGTTCATATTTTAGTTACTGTTCTGACATTTTTTTTTCTTTCATCTCCTTTTCAGCGGTCTGCATACTTGTTACTTCACTGAATGTCTAGTTAATCATCTGTTTCCTGCAGTCTTCAATTCTTTGTTTCTAAATATTGCAACAGGAAGCCACTTATCTTGAAAAGCTCAAGAATGAAGTTGATCGCTCTTTCTTTCTAGGGTGACTGAGGAATTTTCTACTTCAGCGCCACTTACCATTTGCTTTTTCTACCTTTGCTCGATGTTGCATTCAGTCTTCTTCTGAGCTTTGGCAGTTGTTCCCCCTCTTACTTCACTTTCTCTCTGTTTTTCAACTTTCTAAATACTATCAATAATATTGCAATCAATTTCCATTAACAGTTTATATTCATTTGCAGGGATATTTTTAGCAGTTCTCAGCCCTGAGCTATGTTTGTAGGTGATTACACTGCTCCTGCCATCTTGAAAATTCCATACCAGGGCTATTTTGGATATTATTCTTCAAAGTACCAGCTCCACTAATGAAAAAACCTTGTTATATGCCATTGGTAGATCTCTCCTTCGTCATGGCCACCTTTCTCTAACTTGACAGGAAACAGAAAGAGGAGGAGAATTTCCACAATGTACTAGTCAAATTTCCCATAGTCCCTGTGAATATACCACTTCCAGTTTTCACTACAAACAAAGTCTGCTTTGTGGGACATATCTAGTAAACTAAAATAAATAAATAGTACTGGTAAAGGTGTAAGATCATCTTAGTGCCTGTCATCCTAATTGCTACATATGCATAATTATAACTGATTATATATGGGAGTTAGTGAGAAAAGCATATTTGGCCAACATCAAAAATTGAAACAGTACTAATTTCACAAACTTTAATCATACTTTGACAATGGGGTCCATTCCCATTATGACATTAGAAATCCAAAAGACTTGAAGAAATTAAATGGCAGAAATCCTATAAATGCTCCATATGTGAAAAGGTTTTACAAGTAAGAAGAATGTGACAGTGTATCAGAATGTTAACACTGTTACTGTTATGCAAGAAGCCCAGGGTTTCAGGATAGAAGTTGCACAAAAAGATTTTGAGAGAAATTAGAGGAAAGAAAAGTACTTGCAGAAGCAAAACTGTCAAAAGCTTCAAATGCAAATTTGTGTTCATTAATACAACATATTCATGAAAAACATCGCATAGATCAAGAAATCTTGGGCCGTTTGGAAAAAGAAGCAACTGAGGAAATATGAAAATATAAAGAATACAATCTACAGATTTTTGAAAGGTATAAAAAAGAAACATGGACATGGAAATGAAAAAAGAGCTATTATATGGTGCAAAATTTATGCAAAGAAGAAAGTCAAACTAATCAATACAAAAAAGTAGCTCCAAAGATATTTGAAGAGAAATACAGACAAAGGCACCCAGATATGGAAAATTTCACAATACAAAAAATAAGATCACAGAGGGGGGACGTAGAACAAAAGATTAGTAATGCAGAAGTTAAACAGAAGCCTAAAGTTATGGAATACCTGCGAAGTGAAGGATTTAGTATAGAAAGTCTTACACATGTTATGTCACAGCATGATGGAACAACAGGGTGCCCAGGTAAGGAGGAGCAGGAGACATATGAAGAAATGTGGACATGGGAAAGAAAAAGAGATTTAATATGGTGCAATATTTATGCAAAGGGGAAGGCAAAATTAATCAATATAAAAAAGCAGTACCAAAGATATTTGAAAAGAAATACAGGCAAAGGCATACGGATATGGAACATTTTACAATCCAAAGAATAAGAAAACAAAGGGGGAAATTAGAAAAGAGGATTAGTAATGGAGAAGTTAAAGAAATAGAAACTGAAGTTGTGGATTACCCATAAAGTAAAGGATTTAGTATAGAAAATCTATCTCTGGTAACATCACAGCATGATAGAACAATAAGTCCCCAAATTAAGAAGAAACCGGTAGAGTGGGTGTCATCTGCTCGGTTGCTATATGAAGATACTTTGGAGCCTTCAGTAGGAAACTAGTACAAAAGTTCAATTTTAGTTGCACAGCAAGGGAAGGAACAGGAAATTGTGGCAACTTTGATGAAGTCAATGTTGTGGAGTGATAGGCCAGTGAGTTCCCATATGAAAAAGCAGTGGATGACACAGGATGAAGCTGAAGAGAATATGTCACATAAGATGCTCTGGAACTTTCTATAGAATGTCCGCAGGAAATGGAGAGCAAGGAATGTGCCCTTAGTTTACAAGAAAATGATTTGAGGGAAGAGTTGCTTGATTTAATAGTGACAGACATATAAGATCAATGAAAGAACTAGATTACAGAAAGTCAATAATACCCAAAATGTTAGAAATTTGATAAAACGAACACAGCAATTAAGACTGTTCACAGAAATCCATGGGATATAACAGAAGTAAATGGGATATATTACCATTCAGGTAAATTATTAACAGACAAAGTCTTACGACAAAAATACAGGGCAGTAAGGGAAGGGAAGAAAATAAATCAAATGTCATCATGGAAGTATCAAATAGAAAAAACTATAAAGCAATTAAAACAAGAAGTGTCACTGTTAGAGGAGTACAAAAGAGAGAATAGATCAAAAAAATGTGTAGAAAGATAGAAGTGATAAAGGCAATGAGCAGAACAGGATCCATTGTACACTATTGCAAATAATAAACTAAAGCTATCAGCACAGGCAGAAAAAAACATAAAGAGATATGCAGATAAATATAAAGGAAAAGTGCAAAATAAGCAAATTACTGATGATTCAAAAAACTGAAGTTATGGAGAATTGGGAGGCAAGGCAGAAGGAATAAAAACACAACCAAAAAAAAAAAAAAAAAAGACGAAATAGACACATTTTGGAGAAATATCTAAGAAGATTCTGTGGAACATAACAAAGTTGTTGAATGGATAAAGAAGTAAAAGAAACAATAAGAAGTTTAAACATACAGGATATGAAATAGGAAGAAGTAATGACTAGAGAAATTGAAACAAAATTAAGAAAAGCCCCTAGCTGGAAAACTCTAGGCCCAGATGTAGTACCCAACTTCTGCTAAAAGTATTAGCATCATTACATGAAGTTTTAGCCCAGAGTAAGAACTATTTATATGTGCACTCCAAATGGACACCAACCTGATTAACAACAGGAAAAACAATACTCCTCCTGAAGAGTGAACCTGCAAGATATCCTAAACTATAGACTAATAACTTGCCTAACAATGATGTATAAAGTATAGAATGGAACTGATACAGACAGAGTTTATTGTCATTTAGAAGAAAACTCAATCATGGCAATAGAACAAAAGGGTAACAAAAGAAAGTTATAAAAACAAATGATCGTTTGTTGTTAAAGTCATAATGAAAAATTGCAAAAAGGAGAAAAATTAAAGTATGTTATGGGTAGACTACAAAAAATATTTGACAGCATCTCACATTCATGGATAAAAGAGTGCTTACAAATTTGCAAGGTATACCATGCATTGATCGATTACATTACAGTAGCCATGAAACAGTGGCAAACCACTTTGCAGCTGATCCATGATAAAGGACAAATTATTATCCCAGGGATGAAAATTCAAAGGGAGATATTTCAGGATGACTCTTTGTTATCACCGCTCTTTTAACTTGCTCTTAAACCCATTAAGCTGTCTACTTAACAGATTAGGTCACGTTTACAATTTGGCTCCCAGAAAACAACAAAGTGTAAAGATTTCTCGTCTTTCTTTTTGTGGATGATTTAAAACTGTATAGTTCATCAAATCAGGAAATGAAAGCACAACTGCAAGTGGTCAAAACTTTCTCAGATGATATAAGAATGTCATTTGCTATTGATAAATGTGCAAAAGCAACCTTTAAAGCAGGAAATCTGCAACACCAAGAAAATATCAGTCTTGGACAAGAATTTGATATGAAGGAACTTGAGCAGGAGGGACTATATAAATATTTGGTAATTGATGAATGATTGACAATAAAACATGAACAAATGTGAATAACATTTAGTAAGAAATATTTTAGAAGACTAAAATTAATAGTGAAAACAGCCCTGATATCTAGGAGAAAAGTCCAAGCTATAAACCAATTTGCTCTTCCTGTTCTAACTTACAGGTTTGGGGTGAATGACTGGCCCCAAAAGGTATTGGATCAGTTGGGCAGGAAAACAAGAAAAATGTTTCATGCTTACAAAATGATTTATTAAAAATCAGTGTATACAAAGGTTATATATTCCCTGTTCTGAAGGAGGTATTGGCCTCCTTGAAATTGATTACATGTACAAATCTGCAATCATAGGACTGCATACGTATCTGCTGACTTCATAAGATCTAGACATAGCAAAGGTTTTGAAACATGAAGAGAACAAGTCTAACATAACCTCCTTGCTTAATTTAGAAGAAGCATATCAGTGTCACATGGGAATGGAAATCAGATCAGAAGTAGATAAAAAATCAGGCAGCAACTGAATGTGCCAAAAAACAAAAGAAAGAATATAGACCAAAGGATGAAATGAGAAGGCAAGAAATGTGCTAAATATAGTTGCAAGTGCAGAAAACTCCTGGAACAACCTCATGCTAATCAGGATCTGAAGCAGGAATGGTTAAGGAGAGGTGAAATTAAACCAAAAGATGAAAGGTTAATATTGATATCCCAGGACAGAGGACTATGTACACTTTGTTCCATTCAGCATGTGGGAGAAACAGACAAATGCAGGTTCTGTAAAACAGAACTGGAAATAGTTGCACTTTGTTGGGTGTGATACACTAAGGGCATAGATTCTGTATACTGAAAAGCATAATAATAATGTGGCAAAACTGTTGCATTGAGGATTATGCAAACATTACAATACTGAAGTAGCTGAGAAGCATTTGAAACATGAGCCACAACGTATTATAGAGCATGATGAAGTTTATATCACGTGGGATCACCCATTATCAGCAATTGAAAAAACAGATGCAAGAAAACCAGGTATACTAGTCCATGAAAAGACAACAAAAGTGGCATTGATAATTGAAATTGCTACACCCAGTGATTACAGTGTCTTATGTACAGAGAGACACAAAAATCATAAAATACCACGATTTGTAGGCAGAAACAAGGGCAATGTGGAAGAATAATGCTCAGACAGTTCTAATAGTACTAGTAACAATGGGTCTCATAAAAAATAATTTACAGTCCTAATGAGATATACTACCAGCTGTGGTGGTGGCGCTGCGGTAGCATTATCGCCTCACAGTAACATGCTGTCTGGTTCGATTCTCAACTACAGCGTCTTCTGCATGGAGACATGCGTGAATGGGTGTACCTTCATTGAAGGTTGTGCATCAGGGCTGGTAACTCAGCATGTAAAAATCAACTACCAATCATTAGCGGACCGGAGTTCAGCTGTGGCGACCCCTAACCGGGAGAAGCCGAAAGACACAACAATGAGATATACTACCAATATGTGTTACTCCATATGAACTGCAGAAGGAGTCAGTCCTGGGCACATTGTGGGTGCTGCGAAGAGTACTTTTGGCTAACATCAGAGACTGAAACAATACAGATTTCATGAACTTTAATCATACTTTGACTTGGGAATGGGGTCCAGTCCCATCATGGTATTAGAAACCCAAAAGACATGGAGAAATTATAAAGTTACTAGAGGACACCATGGATACCTGTGTCTTCATAGTGCTCTTCAGTTGCCTTGCAAGTACCTACTACAGCTTTTTGCAGATCTCTATCTAAAACCTTCATCAACAAATATAGCACAAGGATAAAGTACTTTAGTACCTTTATAGCTAAAATGAAGAACAAGGATCCCTGCATCCTAAAGTGGCCTAGTACCAGACTCCCTATTTCAGGATAACCAGCTATGGCCTTGGATGGTGTACTATGAGAAAGCAGAGCAGACATTAACATGTCAAGATACAGTGTGGGGCTTCTTGCTAAGAGGTGGAAGCTCCTGGCAGGTTGAAAGCTGCTCTGTCTATCTGAGCACTTTTACCATAAAAGGATACTTCAAGATTAACTTTGATTACATCCAGAACTGCCTTCCAGTTTCCCATTATCATATTAGCAAAAAAAAAAAAAGTTGCTATAGCAGCACCCATGGCTAAGCTGGTGGGAGATCTTATTGCTGAATAACTCTAGGAATCCATTTTTAAGACAAGGCAATCGTCATCTAACCTGGTCTGCAAAAGGGAGTATATCCAATACCAGCAAACCCCTTTCACTCTAATCAAGAGCAACAAATTTCCAAAAGTGAGGTCTTCCATCAGAAAAGGATAACTGAATCTCCAGTGCTCATCTCCAGACACATTGAAGAAGAATCATCTGCAGGGACTGTTTTGCACCAAGAATTTTAAAAGGACAATCTAGGCTCCCCTCCTCTACTATCCTGCACTTTTTGTTGGAGGAGGCAGACAATATAGAGGCAACCAATCTGGTAACCTTAAAAGTGGACTTTAACCCAAGGATATCCAAAGTAAACTCTATCAGGGGCACTCTGGATTTTGACCACTGTAAAGAACAGGGCTGGGGCTGTGCCAAGGCTGACTGTAAAGTATATAGTCTTGGTACCACTAAAGATCATGGTTGGCTAAATGCTGGATTACAAAAAGACACACCCTGAAAGTAATGTGTGCATACATGCACGGGGTCCTAAGGCCAGAAACACTCACTGACATTAGAACAAATATAAGAAGAAGGGAACTCGTAGAAACTAATACTAGGTCTATTGGCTGGTATGCAAGCAATGAGGATGATGCCAAGTACAAAGCTGAGATATAGTGCTGTGTGTGTGTGTGTGTGTGTGTGTGTGTGTGTCTGTGTGTAGCAACTAAAATGTGGCTCATAACACGAAATGTAAGTCCTAAGTTAAACATTTGGGCCAACATCATGGCAGGTACATGAAGACATGCACCAACAAATGATTAGTGATATGGGTCTCGACTAATATCAGCCGCCACTGATAACAAGGGCTTAAAAGGTCTAAGGAATTCGGATAGATCCACAAGGCTACTGTTGACCACAGTGACTGAAAGGTTAGACTTCTGATAGCTGCTGCTAAAGGTGATAATTTACATTGATGTAAAGAGCCAGAGAAATACACAGCAGAAAATATGCTATAGGAATACAGTGCATGAAGGAAGAAATGAATTAATTAAATGTATTTCAATATGTTAACCATGTAGGTGGACTAATCTATTTACCCTTTTCAGCCAGGACATCAAGGACCAAAGAGCAACAGTAGAAAACAAGCAATACAAAAATGAGAAAAGTAAATTCAGTGTAAATCAATGAATAAACCCAACAAAAGAAATTAAAAATGTACAGGATGCAGCAGGCTGAACAGCAGGAAGAAAATATATTGTCCATCCTAAATTAAGATAAAAACATTTACATAGATGTTAAGAAAAATGCTAACTAGAGAGGCAGTCAAACCTGATCCTAGGTTAAGTGATAGACCACTTCTCCCACCTGTTGGCTTGAAGCAGTGTTTGTACCCTTAAATGTGGACACCTTGTCCATCAGTTAGTCCAGTTCTTGCTAAACCGATGGAACAAAATGAAGGCACACTCATGCCAGCAGGAAGCCGTGGGGGAGTCCCTGTGATAAGGACTGATGAGGTGATCCATAGATTCTTCTAAAGATGGGTCTAATCTTACCCTCTTCTCACTTCTTCTTGTCTCAATGTTAGTATTGCCTTTCCTTATCCTTATGAGGCCTTGGCTCCAACAGTGTGCACTTCAAAAAGAGAACAAATTTTCAAGTCCATTTCTCAGTTTAAAATGGTGGCATGGACAGCATTTGATAGAATCTTACTCATTACCTAAATAATATAAGACATTTATAATGCCATTCTGTAGGAGGGATTTGCTTCCCAGAATTACATTTACTGCTCATATTCAAGGTCAGTATAATACAGAATTGGGAAACAACTGAGAACTGGTAATACTTGGAAACAAAACAACAGAAAAAACAAAGGGTAAGGTAAAAACTAAAATAGAAAATGCAAAGAATAAACCACAATAAAAACACCTTTCCTAGCAGATAAAGACCTTAAATAACATTTAATATTAGCATAATCATTAAGACATGGTACCTTAGATGCACTTAAATACAATTACCATCCGAGTTCCTTAACTTCCAGCACATTATTTAAATCCACTGTGAGAGTTTTCGAAACACTATCTAATATATCAAATAAAAACTTGATGAATTTCCTACAGAATATTTTGCCTTCTTAAAGAGTGAGTGTGGTGCTTAACAGGTACTATCTATGGATTCCATAGTTCTCCTGGGAGATATTAATGCTCCAACAGGAAATGATGGAGATACCTGGAAGGAGAAGATTATCTGAACTGTCTTAAAGCAGAAAAATTGTTTTTGGATATTTATGCTAGTCATATACCTTCCACAATGAGCACCATATCTAAACACAAGGATGTGATGTCAAAGCAGCCATGCACTCTGAAGCTTTTTTATATATATTTTTATATATTTTTATATATGTTTTACAGTTTTTAGCTTTATGAGGTTTTAATAGCTAATAATTTTATAATGTAATGTACATATGACATGTGAATATGAATGTATGTTCAAAATAAAACAGATATGCACTAGGATTTTTAAAAAAATAAGTTACTAGAGGGAAGGAACAGTTCTGAGGGAATATAGCACTGTGCACTTTAAACAGCTTTACATGGTGAGTCATTAATTGTTTTTAACTAATTAATGTGATGATGCTATTGGAGAAAGGAGATTATATAATATGTAATTAAGCACTTTCAAATGGTTCTGAGGAAATCTACAGGAGTAGATGAAAGCGCTTAACCAGTTTGTGAAGCTATTCTGTTTTAACAATTCGTATTAAAGAAGGAATTTTATCATCCAACGCTAAAGTGTGCCAGTGCATCATTATTTTAACTGGGACTGTTACAGCTCGTGAGGGGCTGCATTTGTTTTACATTGTTGGACAGGCCAGTGTATTTGATTCAGTAAACACAAGGATGAGTGTGGCATTTTCACAGAGGCTTATATCTGTGAGTTGTAGTTCTTGTGGTGCAGGGTATGATTCCCTCAGCCTTCATTTACCTGCTGTGTGACCTTGAACAAATCATTTAACTAGACATTGCTCACTGATCACTCCTGAAAAGGGATTGTGTGTTCAGTGGACCTGTCTAGTTAACAAATGAGTATTAATATTATTATTACATTCAGAAATGTATTTGATAATCAGAATACAACGTGCCAAAGGTCAACTACTTACTCTGGTGCGACGTCACAATACCCAAGGCAGTTATGATCTGGACACTCTGGTCAGTGGAGGTTCAAAGCTTTAAACTGATCACCATTTGGTGGAGAGTTGGGTCAAATGGCTGGAATAGCAACTGGACAGGCTTGGGAAATCCAAATGCTTAGTAAAGATGTCCTGGGGGTGCCTACCTGATGCTTCTCTACAGGATGAGTTCAATTCCCACAGCTAGAACATCTTTTCCCACAAAATAAAATAGTGGATCACCTCTTTGTTTTTGCTCAGCTAAACTGTGGATACAAGTGGTATAATGAGGTTCAATTCCGGATAGCTGTACTCACTTTCCACAGCAGAGTGAGAAACTTAGCAATCCAGAAGAATCTTAAAGCACGGCCACTGTTCCTCTGTATTGAGGAGTTAGCAGAGGTGATTTTTAACACTCTGTGAAAATGGTACCTGTGTGCCTCCCACTGCAGATATACAGAAGTTCCTGAGACAGACCCAGAACACACTGAATGGGTTGTTACTCTTAGCTTTCCTAAAAGCACCTTTGGATCCCACAGGATGAGCTTGAAGACTTTTACTCGGTATAGGAAAAGATGGTGTACCCTGCTTCGTTTACTGGCATTACAATGCTCAGTACGAGAACGGTTTAGAAAATGGAGGGACAGGTAGTTTGTGACACATGTTGGTCTTAAAACAAGTTTGAAAATGTTACTCCAGATTGTAGCATCAGTGGGAGGATGTTAACCTTGGGAATATTTAATGTTTTCCCTTAAAATCTACAACTGAGCTATTTCTTTAGAATTGGAGAATGTTGAAACTGTCAGTTGTCAGCTTCAGGTTAAAATATTTGAAATGTAAATTGCCACTTTATATTCTCTGGTGAAGTCACTTTTTTAAGCAACACCCAAAATATTTTACTACCATGTACGAGAAAGGGTACAAAATGAAAAATCTGGGACAAAGGGAAAACTTAAAAAAAGTCAGGAATCTGCTTTTTTAACTGCAGAATGAAGACTATTAAATACAGCTTTGTTAATGTTTTCCCCTAAAGCTTACAAAGAAGATATTACTCCAGTCTGTCTCAATGATACAAGCAACCCTTTGCTTTGTCAAATCACATTTTTTTTTTTTTTTGGAATTTGCTCACCTAAGCAGTCACTGAAATGTCACAATGGTAAGGTAAAACAATAAACAACAACCAAGAGTCAGAATTAAATACCATGGAGCTAAATCATACCTCAAAAATGCACCTTTTTCTCTGTTCCTCATAAAAGTTGGCTTCTATTAATTAAACTGGTGCAACCTCTTTTCAAAGTGTTCCACTATTTTAAGAAATGTGTCTTCATTAGCCTATTGTTTCTGAAGCAAAATAAGATGAATATAACACAAACATGGTGAAAATGTTTTATTTATAAGCTTTCATTATGTTGCTGCATTATTTATAGAGTGTGTTTTAAATATATAACTTTTGCGATAAACTTCATAATGTAGTTTCTACTCCCAAGCCCCTTTCTTTTTCAATTTACTAGTATGAAACAGATGAGGGTTAAGGGCATACCATCTCCCCCATTAACTACATCACACACAGAAAATATGTTTATACTTTAATGCATAAATGCAGTGCTAGAATTAAGCAAATCTAGCAACAATAACAACATCTTCATATCACATGGAAATGGGTAGTAGAGCATTCTGAAAAGGGTAAATACAGCTGTGTATGTTCTTCAATTTGTCATCCTGTGACAGAAGCTAGCAGTCATCTCTCCCTGATTTTCCCTCTTACACTTACGAATTATACAATGATTCAGTGAGACTTAAACAATATACAATGCCACAAGTTACAGTAAATACATGTCAACAACAATTCTTATATTCTAGCCACTTATTCATACCTACAGCTCCTTCAGCTTTATTTCCACTTTATAGAGATAGTGGTTTATGGCATCATAACAACATTTGGAGCTGGTCTCCTCAATCATGCATCCTACCAATTATTTACAGACAACATGTGAAAGAATAGGTTGTGAGGAACAATATAATACTAACACTACTTGTCTAGGATGGACTTCAATAGAGATATTAAAGATCATGTTTAATGCAAAAAAAAAAAAAAAAACGTTTAGTTTCTCATGCATGGACTCTCTTTTTGTAACAATATAATTTGTTTTTTCTATGTTAAATCTTATCTTTAACCACTTTTTCATTTATGCATATTGTCAGATTTAAATCAATAATGCAATAAATCAGGGATCCACACATTACTGAGTATAGTAGTGTGAGCTGTCATAGTGGGAGACAGAAATATACCTTGCACTACACTGGAGATATTTCCAAATTGAAATAACTTACAAACTGCTGTATAGTATCAGATGAAATCTTAGATGATGCTGAAAACAACTGTCAGTGACACCTGCATTGTAAATTGTACAACTTGAGAGAGACAGTGATTTTGCACTGTTAATTATGCATCTAGGCATCATTGTTTCATATTTCTGTAAATATCACAAAACCAAATATATAGAAAGGAATTTTTGTAATCACAGGAAAGTTAAATTCAGCTGAACAAAAGTGTTGCTGATACTGTATACCAGTGTTGGATGGTTTTCCAGGATTTACAAATTTGTCAAAAACTACAGAAAAAAATATGTTTAAATATTTAGCAGTGTAATATATTGCTGTAAAAAACTTTCAGTGTTATTTTCAACAATATGTTTTATTCAAAATGTTGATGTTTATACATTCTTAAATAGCATTAGTTGATAAAATATATTTGCTTGGCTTTTGTTTTTAAATTTGATTTTCAAAAAGAATGTTTAGGAATGTTAGGATGCAACTAAGCTGCTATATATGAATGTGATGAGTGAATACTAACTGTTTAAAAAGCATCTACAAATTAAGGTCCACCTTTGCTCAGTGTAATATCCTAAGGTACATTATTTTCTCTAGCAGGGCAAGAAAATGTCACTACATAATATTACTTTTATTTATTTATTTATGCTTTACTGACTGGGTTAGTTCTACTAGGTTAATGGCCTCTTTTCAGGGGAGACATTTTTTTTTTTATATTACAAAGGGAAATTTGTCCAGGGCATCAGAGAACTTCCACTACCTGTTTGATGATGAGAATGCAGTGTTGGGTGGGAGAAGTGACGTGAGCAGTGTCACAAAAGGAAATATTGCCAGCCTAGCTATCTGGAATTTTGTAAATAATTGTATGTCATTTGTGAATATTAATATGATTTATACAGAAGTGTGACAGAAGGACATACTACCAGCCCAGATGTCTGGAATTTCGTAAGTAGTTGTGTGTCATTTGTGAATAGCAACATGATTCATATGACTGTGTTACAAATGTATTAGACCTGTATGTCATATTGTATAGACGTGTGCTGAGGAGATATATTTTTTAGACACTATTGTAACTGTTTAATAGGGGAGACTGAAACACAGGAGATTAACTTGCAAACCTTCAGAAGAATGGTTGAGGTTATGTTACTTTATAGCTGGGCCATAAACAAAATATGTTATCTCTCAGTTTCAGTGCAGTAACAGACACAATGTTTAGAAACTGAAGTTTTTTGTATTGTCTTTACATTTTATGACTTCCACCATTTGCCAAAGATTTGAGGGCTATGGATTTTTCACAGGGAGATGCTAAATGCTGGCAGTTTCTAGCACTAGGGGGTTTCACCTGGGATAGTCAGATGACAAAAGTGATGTCACCTGCAAGTATGCCAGTAGCAATATTCGAGATATTAATTTAAGAACTCTCTGAGAGAGAGAGAGAGCGAGCATTTTGTATTTTGTCTTTGACCTGGCAGCATCAGCTAGGGAAAACCCACTCATCACATCTGTCTTGCCTGGCTCTGTAAGCAAGTTAACTATGGTACAGTAATTTCATTCAGATTCAGTAAGGAATATAGTAAAGATTAGTTCAGATGTTTTCTGTATTTATTTGAGACTGTCCTGCAATATTGTTTTAAATATTTCCTGTGATTTTGAACACTGGATTTACTGTCATGATTTACTGGGTATTTTCTTGTTCGTTTATCACTTATTATTACATATGTTTAAACCTATATTTGTGGCTGATATTTGTGAGACATATTTAAGCTCATAAGATACTTGCATATCTATTTGGTGACACTGTGCAGGCTACTCCTAATAGCTTTGCTCTTGGTCAAACTAACATTTGGATTAATAGCAGCATTACACAGCAAGATTGGACACCCTTTGTTAAGGGCCTTAAAGTAGCTGATAAGGAGTGACTACCTTATAGTCTGGGCAGAAGGGGGCATAGCTAGTAATTCAATGCCAGCCTTTCCTAGGGGTGTGTGTGTGTGTGTGTGTGTGTGTGTGTGTGTGTGTGTGTATAAATATAACCTCTATGTGTGTGTGTGTGTGTGTGTGTGGGGGGGGGGGGTACTTGGGCAGAGACACAAATCGCTGGTTGGACAGAGAGGGTGTTGGAGGTCTTGGCTTGGAAACTCAGCGGAGATCTCAACTCTATAGCTATGCCAGTTGGGAGTCTTACTGGGGACCTGGAGAAAGAGGGAGAAACCAGCCCCAGACTGACTGTGGTCTCTGTGTGATCTTAAGAGAAATTGCACTTTACTGTGTGTGTACTTGTCATCCTCCCAGTGTGTACATCCCCCACTGTTGCCAGTGGTGAGAATTGAGGATCCTTGATTACTGGGCCAGTGCTGGGGTATCACATATTAATTGGTGGGCAGTGATGGGATATCCACATCACATATTAATTGGTTTGCTGTGGTGGGATATCCATATATTAGGATTCAGTGGTGTGGATATTGAATTTCTGTAGCCTGTAAACAGTGGTCACTTAGGAAGGCGTTTGTACACTCAATCAGCCACACAGAAAACATTCAGAGTTTCATACCATGATTGTTTTATTTATTTATTTATTTTGTTAGCTTAGTTAGGCAGGGAGAGCAGCCAAGGATGTCAGTAGAGGACTATGGCAAGCTGACAAGGAGCCAGTTGGCTGATATGTGCCAGGCTAGAGGAATGATGCATTCCAACCTGACTAAAGCAGAAATTATTGCAGCCTTGGGCACAGCTGCATCATAGACCAGCAACCAGGAGGACAATCAGACTTGCCTTGGAGATGTACAACTCTCAGAAAACTCTGTCTGGAGTTAAAGGAACTTGAACTGGAGGCAAAACAGTTAGAGCTAGTATCACCAGAGAGACTGCGGCATTTGGAGGCTGAAGAAAAAGAGAAACAGATGGCAAGAATCAGCAGAGAGACTGAGATGTCTGGAAGCTGAGGAGAATGAGTGGCAGAGGTAGCATGAGAAGGAGATGCTGACTCTTCGCCAGGGTCATGGAGGTAATGGGGAAGGGAGTAACCAAACCCCAGAAGCAACAAAAGTCAGTAGATTTCTTCCACAATTTACAGAGGGGGATAGTTTTGATAGTTTCATTCATATGTTTGAAAGGCTATGTAAATAGTATAATGTTGACCAAGAGCTCTGAGTACGGTTCCTGACCCCCTTACTCCATGGTAAAACTGTAACTGCTATTTCTAAATTGTCTGATACTGATTGCTATAATCATAATACTGTTAAAAATTATTTGTTAGAGTGTTTTAAGTTAACATCTGAAGCTTATAGAAAAAAAATTGTGAGCATAGATGCAAGGCAGATGAAAGTGTGTGGGAATATATTGCTGAACTAAGCACGTATTTTCATAGATGAGTGAGTGAGTGCCAGGTCACCACTTTTGTAGGGCTGGCAGACATTTTGGTGAGGGAACAAGTCCTTAGCACTTTGCCTGAGGACATGAGAATCTGGTTAGCATATAGGCAATGCAATACTGCAGAACTTCTTTGGTGGCGTAAGCCAGGGAACCTTGTTGGCTAGGCTTACTTAGGCCAATAGCCTAGTATCTACCTATGAACCTATAAGAAGGGAGATCAATACCTAGCAAGCAGGGCATCACTGCATGGGAAATGGATACCCAGTGCTGTTCATGGGTCTAAGGGAGCCCATGGTGGGCAGCCTGGACCACTCCAATAGAGTCTGCCTGTAGTAGGGGAAGCAACTAGTCCAGGTACACATCCAGGACCAAGGGTTAAATATTTTAAATGCAACCAGGGGGGCCAAGTAGCATATAGATGTCCATGGAGGCAAGGTGGGGAACAAAAGGTGGGAGAGCCAGTAAGTGGGAATGACAGAATGCCAGCTGTAAGTTGTCTGGAGACAACAAGGGTATCCAACTGCCACAAGAAGTTATATCCTATCTTAATAAATGGGAAACAGGCCACTGCTAAGAGAGACACACAGCCTCTGACCTAACCATTATGAACCATGCAATGGTTAGAGAGGAGCACTACTTGCTTGGGCAGTCTACTCCACTCAGAGCTTTAGCAGTGACCCCATTCCAAACACCTTTGGTCAGGGTTCACCTTGACTGGGAGGGTGGTAAAGGAGGCCAGCAAGTAGGTGTGTTTGAGGATACCCCTGCAGATGCCCTGATAGAGAATGAGTTTGATAATGCAGTACCTTGTGTGCATGCAATGACACGCAGTCAGGCTTGGAGACAAGCATGTGGGTCTGGTAGCCTGGGAGAGACCCAGAGAGACTACAGACATGAAGCCAGAACTGGTGTGGTAGTTACTTCAGGGAGGGAGCTACTCTGTAGCATTGAGACTGAAGGTCAGCCACAGCTGCTTGTGGGTACTGATGTTCCCTTGGAGAGTGACTGCAAGGGCAGAGGTGAGTAGTAGTACCCAGGCTGACAGTGAGGCACTGCTGTCAGACTTCCTGTGGAAGAGGAGCTGGGAAGGGTTACAAAGAGAGTTGAGACAGGCTCAGCTCTCAGACCCTACATTACAAGGCCTGAGGGAGGTAGCTAGTAAGGCACCTGATTCTCACAGGAAGGGAGAATCTGTATACTGGGACAAAGGGTTACTGTATAGAGAGTGGACCCCTGAGGGAGGGATAGAGGGTGAGAGAATACAGCAGTTGGAAGTGCCCAGACCCTGCCATCTGGCACTTCTAGCCATAGCCCATGATATACTCTTTGCAGGTCATATGGGCATAAAGCGTACCAAGAGATGTATTATTCAGAACTTTTACTGGCCTAAGATTTCCAGAGATATAACAGGGTACTGCAGGACCTGTGAGCACTGCCAAAAGGTAGGCAGGGCAGGAGACAAGGTGAAAGCTCCTTTGATGCCTTTGCCTGTGAGTGAGGAGTCATTTGTCATTTCAGAGGGTAGGTATGGATATTGTGTGGCCTCTGAGTACCCCAAATTCCACAGGGAAAAAGTATATCCTAGTGGTTGTAGATTATCCTACCAGATACCCTGAGGTGGTGGTCCTGTCCTCCGTTAAAGCAGAAAAGGTGGCAAATGCTTTGTTAGAGATTTTCAGGGGGTAGGTTTTCCAAAAGAAATACTGACTGACAGAGGTGCCAATTTCATGTCAGACCTGCTGGCTTGCCTGTGGAAGTACTGTGGGGTGAAGCACCTAAAAACCATCCTCAGACTAATGGTCTTGTTGAGAGGTTAAACTCTACACTCAAGACCATGCTACAGGCATTTGCAGACCAATTTAAGATGGAGTAGGACACATATTTTCCCCATCTGTTGTTTCCTTATATGGAGGTGCCCCAGGAATCCACAGGTTTTTCACCCTTTGAGTTACTGTATGGGCATAGGGTGAGGAGTCCTTTAAATTTGATTTGAGATGAGTGGGAGAGTGAGTGTGAATCCCACAAGGAGTCTGTTGTGGCATATGTCCTAAACCTCAGGACAAGGCTCATAGAACTCATGGGTTTAGTCCAGGAGAACCTGGCAGAAGCCCAACAGCAGAAAAAGGTCTGGTATGACAGGAATGCTCCACCTAGAGAGTATGCTGTAGGGCAGCAGGTAATGGTTCTCATTCCCGTCAGACACAACAAGCTGCAGGCAGTTTGGGAGGGACCCTTCAAAGTGGTAAGAAAGGTCAGTGATGTTAACTATATGGCAGAACTTCTAGGCAGGAGGCAGGGCATAAATTATACTGTGTTAACATGATGAATCCTTACATGATAGGGAGGCCCTGGTGCTAAGTATCTGCAATAAGAGACAGGAGGAGTCTGATGGGGATCTATGGCTACAGGGAGCCAGCCAGCAAAGTCCCAAATTACTATGGTGGCACCTAGGACTGCAGGCATATGATAGGACAGTGCAGTACTGCGCTAAGGTCAGCAATGCCAAGGCAGCTGGAATCTCAAGACATGGAATGGGGTAAGGTATTCCCAGATAGGCAACCCTCTCAAGCAACACTTCAAGGGTCACTTGAAAAACTGTCTTCAGTTTTCGGGGAGGGGAGAAATGTAACACTGCCAGCCCAGCTTCTGGAATTTTGTAAATAATTCTATGTCATCTGTGAATATTGATATGATTTATACAGAACTGTATGTTATGTACTGAGCTTCAAGAATGTAACCACAGCAACCCTGCTGGAACATAGAAAATTAACTTACAAAACTTCAAGAAAATAAGTTGAAATTAAGTGCTTTATGATGAGCTATAAAAGTTAGTCTCAATGCAGCAAGAAGACAGGATTTCTAGAGCTAGAATTTTTCTCTATTGTTCTGGAGAGAGTTAATTACTAGGTTTAAAATGTTCATAGGTTGGTACTAGGCTATTGGCCCTAGGGCCTACACAAACCTAGCCATAACAATTCCCTGAGTATTTCTTCCCACACTATTTACTTCCCTGGACCCCTGTCTAGCAGGGCGACTGACGTGTTCCCTGGGGTGAATTTCCTTTCTCCCACCCAATCATCAAGGTTCCTTTTGAAAAGAGCCAAAGAGGCGCTCTGCTTGACATGTATGGGTAGTCTATTCCAGAGTCTCTGGGTCAGGAACCTACCCCTCCAGCATGTTTTATTTATTGTGATGACAAGGTTTAGATCCCTTCCTAGTAGCTGCACAGTTCTGAAAGATATGTATTTCTCAAATAGAGATGTTAAAATTCTGTTACGTTTCTGATTGGCCTGGGAACTGAAGTCAGGTGACAAAAATTGATGCCATCCAAGCTGACCCAGCTGTAATTTTTGATATTAACTTAACAACTCTCTCAGAGAGAGACAGTGTGCATTTTGTATCTTGTCTTGGACCTAACAATAACATCCACTCATCTGCATTTGCCTTGCTCTTTAAGTAAGTCTAGAGCCTAGTATCTCTTTAGATAGAGATAGGATATAGTAAAGATTAATTTAGATGTTTTCTGTTGTTTTAAAATATTTCCTGTGATTTTGAACTCTGTGGTTACTGTGTTGTTTGAGTATTGTCTTGTTCTTTTATTATTTATTATTAAATATATTTAAATCTATTTTATGGCTGATATTTGTGAGACATATTTAAGCTCTTAGAGTACTTGCATATGTATTTGGTGACACTGTCTGCACAGACCACGCCTAACAGCCTGGTGCTTGGTCAAAAGCTACCATTTGGATAATAGTAACATTACACAGTAGGATTGGTCACCCTTTGTTAAGGGCCTTATAACAGCTGATAAAGAGTGGTTGTTGGCAGTGATAGTTACATTATAGTCTGGGCAGAAGGGAGTATACCTAGTAAATGTGTGCCAGCTACTTGGGCAGGGACACAAAGCACTGGTTGGACAGTGAGGGTGCTGGAGATTTTGGCTTGACCACTCAACCCTATAGCTGTGGCAGTGGGGAGTCTTATTGGAGATCTGGAGAAAGAGGGAGAAACCAGCCCCAGACTGACTGAGGTCTCTCTGTGCTCTTAAGGGAAATTGCACTTTACTGTGTGTGTACTTGTCATCCTCCCATTGAGTACATCCCTCACTGTTGCCAGTGGCGAGGATTGAGACTCCTTGATTATTGGGCCAGTGCAGGGTGTCACAGATACATCTTACTTTTACCACATATATAGACTCCATTTCAACTCAAATCAAAATAAAATTAAGTGGAAAAATACTCTCAAAAAAAAAAAAAAAGTATCAATAATACCACAATATACTAAAATTCTCCTTGGAGGAGACATTTACTTTAATTCTGGCCCCACCTATCACAACCAACATCAAGACAATTGTCTTCTACACACTAATCCAACCCCACAATGATCAAATTCCAGCCCCAGTAATCTAACTTTTGCTGCCATAAATATTAGAAGCGCAAGAAATAAAACTACTGAACTACATGCCTGGATTGCCCAATACAAGTCTGACATTCTCTCTATAGCAGAAACTTGGCTTAAATCCAACATAAACAACTCCAGAACTACACCCCCAGCTACAATATCATTTTCAACGACCGTATAAAGAGGAAAGGTGGTGGCATTGCTTTAATATTTCCTAACAACTACCACATCTCCCCCACAACAAACCAATATCAAAATTCAATTCAGCAGAGCCTCTGAAAATAAACAAATATAAGCAAATAAGTATTACTGTCCTTTGCATCCCTACTGGTGACAATACAGCTACACTAGAAAATTTTCTACATTGCACATCCATAACAATTCCACAAGAAAACATACTACTAGGTGATGTCAGTATCAACTGGTTGGACATAACCTCTAACTCCAATACATCTAGCATGCATTTTTACAGTTCCACACAACTAATTAATAGCCCCACATTATAGGAAGACATCAAACAGTTCCACACAACTAATTAATAGCCCCACACATTATAGGAAGACATCAAATTCTTTATTAGACTGGATCCTAGTAGCCTAGTATCAGCCTCTAGTAAATTCATCACCACAGGTACAATGTCAGACTCACTTAGTAACCATTGCCCAATCCGTACACCCAGACACCTCATACATCCACTTAAACAGCATTTTTTTATAAAATAACACATAACCTATCCAAATTTAAGACAGAACTATTCATTACTACCCTATTATCTATTAAGTGGAACATCCTAGAAAACCTTCCCTTAGATGATGCTGTAAATGAATTCAGTAAAACGTTCCTAAATATCAAAATAGTCTTGCACCTCTTAGAAGGAAGAAATGAAAAACAAATAATGTAATTTGACTATCCAAAAGTAATAGAATGCTAATGCAGGATAAGAAAAATTGTGGAAAGAATGGCAAAAATGTAAAACACCACAATATTTCAATAAATTCAGAATATTACACAACCATATGATAAAGCAAATAAATGAAGACGAAAAACTATACTATAACAATTTTCAGAACATTAATAAAAACAACCATAAAAAATTCTAGCCAGCTGTTAAAGAAATCTTTCATCCCAGCCAAAAATGTAACCCTTGTCCCTCTCCCAATAATTCACCGCTCAAAACTACAATATAATTCAACTCTTATTTGACAGATAGTACAACATTCCTAACCAATGATTCCCTAACAACCGATCCCAACCCTGCCTAACAGTCACATAGCACCACATCCACTTTCATGTTCAAACCTGTTCCTACATCCTATATAAAAACTACTCTTAAACAAACTCAAACCATGCTATACTTCAGCTGATGACCTTCTAAGTGAGTACCTTAAAAAAGCAGCAGATAGCATTGCCTATCCTGCCTCAATCCTTATCAATAGGTCACACATTACCCTTTATACAAATAAAAACAATTATCAGACATTACTAACTTTAGACCTATAGCAATCATATCCCCCCTTTCCAAAATACTTGAAAATGTATTTGAAAACAACTGCTAAACGATCTTATGCAGGAAGAACTCCTGTCTCTAACACAACATGGCTTCCATCCTGCCCGTACTACTAACAGTGCACTTCTAACCGTTATAGACACTGTCAGTAAACTAGAGATAATGGCAAACTAGTCTCCTCCTTATTTCTAGACCTGTCTAATGTCTTTATAACATACTTTGTCATAGCAATCTTCTACTTTAAATGTCCTCAATACGTCTATCTCAGCCCAGCTTTCTATGGTTCAAAAGTTGTCTGTCCAACAGATATCAGTCGATAACATGATACTCCACCCTTTCTCCATATTTCTCAGTTACCACTGGTGCACCACAAGGATCTGTCCTTGGTCGTCTCCTCTTTAACATTCTCAGCAATAAGCCCCATACATCTACACAAAAGGCATTCCAGATGCAATACTCATATGATCCACACTCGTATGCATATCTGACAGCCTGGCACATCTTCAAAAAGATTACTCAGGAAACTTTAACAGCCACTAAAACATGGCTTTGTAACTCACAACTCATGCTTAACCCCCCCCCCCCAAAAATACTACTTTCCCCCAAATCTCCTTCCCTCATGAAAAAATTGTTCTCTCTTAATAATTCAACCATTTAAAATACTCTCTTTTAATAATAAAACCATTGAAGTCACTTCTAATGGCAAATTATTATGGATGACAGTGGATGGAAATCTTAAATTTGAACCACATATCCAAAATTCCAGAAAGAAACTCACCAAAAACCATGGATGCTTTACAGAGCCAAAGACTTTCTCACCAATGCAACTAAAACTACACTTGCCACCGTTTACTTCCTCCCCCGACTACTTTCTAGAATTCCCATCCTTACTAGCACCCAAGCATCACAAAAATCAGAACATGAACAATGCTATAAAGTGGCTAAATTTGTAGCAAATACATCTTTCAGAACCCACCACTGTATAGCACTAAAAAGCCTAAATGGGTTAGAATTACCCCACTGACTAATATATACATGGCTTCTTACCATCTATAAAATTATCCAGCATCCATCTGCTTGTCCAGCACTAAATACTATTCTATACAACTGTGCTCCAAATTGGTCATTATAACCCAATGACCAAAAACTCCTCAAACCTATCAAATCTGTTGCTCATGGTCTACACCCATACCATCCTGGTAAGAACTGGTACTCCTTACTTGTATCCATCAGGCCAGTACCCTCCCTTCAGTCCTTTACAACCATTCTGAAAGACTTCTTATTTTGGCTCTCTTCTTGCTCAAACCCAGGATAAACTATATCTCTAAATATGAACAGGTACCTAGTCATACCTTACACCTCTTTACTCTCCCTTCTTCACTCCCTTACTTCAATCAAATTCTCTCTCCTGGCTCTCTTTCTAAAATTGCCATAACCCTGTTTTTTTCTCTCACTTCATATTGCAATTCCTTACCTTTAGTTTCTATATAAACTGGATAAAATATCTCTAAATATTAAACAATTGACATACAAGTTGCATATATTCTTAACCAATGTTTACAAATTATGTCTAATTTGATATAATTATTTAAACTGTAGATGTTTTGTATTATTTTTGAAGATTGTAAAATTGCTGTCAGTAAAATGTTTTTGTAATACTTTGGACCTTTCCTCCCCAGGCTTGCACTGAAAAAGGACACATCCAGTTGGGCTTTCCCAGTAATCAAATGTCAATAAACAAAATAAATAGATATTATAAGAGAATGGAAGAATAACAACAAAGCATTTGTCAAAAAATTAAAAAATGGAAGACAATTTTTTTTAAGGAAAGTATTTGTAAAGGAGTAATAAAATTATATGGAAGAAAGGGAATAAGGAAAATTAATGAATTGTGATTATAAGATATTTATGAGAAAAATACAGGTTACATTAGAAAAAATATTAAATAAGAAAGGAAAATCTTTATGTTATTAAAGGAAGATAGATTAGAGAGACTTGATAATAATGAAGGAAGTGCTATGTAGAAAGAAAACAACTATGGTGTATTTTGGAAGAGTATGAGAAAGACAGACTAAGAAAATTATAATCATAGATTATGAGATTAAAAAATTGAGTTTTTTTAATGGAAGTGTAAGAGGTGAGATAAGAATTGAAAAGATTGTGAGGCAGGGGTGCCCCATGAGTTCTGTAATATTTGCACTTGTAATGAATACAATAATAGGAGATATTACAAAGGGAACAGAGATGGGTAAATACAAGTATAAAAAGGACAAGCAGAGATGGCATTGGTTATGACATATGCTGATAATGTAGTTATAACAGCTAAACATGTAAGATGGCTAATGGAAATATCTAAAAAAAACAGAAAAATATTTAAGTTACATAGGTTTAAGTATAAAAAGTAAAGTTTTTGAATAAATTATTAAAATAAATAAATAGAAATATTAGGGATCCATTTTGGAGATTATGATGGGCCCCATTCCAAAAGACTTGCTCCAAGTGAAACTGACCACATATACTGAGAGCAGATTTTTCGGATTTTGGCCCTCGCTGTAAGTCTGTGTATAGATATGACTTACACCAATGTAAGTCACTTACACTGACAGAAAATCTTTTGGCATAAGGGCAAACTTAAAACAACTCTTTTGGAATCTGATTGGATATATTTAAAAAGCAATGACTGGAGTTGCTAGATGAAATACGAGAGATAAGTAAGTGGAAGTTATTCAAGTTCTTAAAAAACGTTCATTTTCTTAACACTGTAATTTTAGGTAAATTAGGATATTTTGGCTCAGAAGTAGCTTTTCCAGAAGAAGTGGGAAAAAGATTGTTTCAAATTATTTTAGTAGTGTTTGGGGGTCTAGGTTAAACCCAGTTAAGCGGGGGATTTTATATAATAAAGCAGAGAAAGGTGGATTCAATTTGAAAAAAAAAACTCATTTTTCAGCCTCTTTAAATGTGTATTGGATTTTGAGATTACTGAAAAATGGGGAAAAGAGATCATTGATATAATAAGGGTAAGATATGACAAAAATGCAGGCCGGAGTGAATAGGAAAAAAAACAAGTAAGAAATGAAGAGAAAAAGAGAATTTAGTCAGTGCAGTAAAAATAAATAAAAAAATGGACTATAGGTAAACATAGCCAGCCTTAGGCATAGGCCAACTAGGCAGTCGCCTAGGGCGCCGCTCTAGCAAGGGCACTTTTTCAGTATTTATATAAGTGTAGGTAGACCAGGATGAGGGCACTGGGTGTTGTGGTGGGGGGCGCTGTGGAGCCCTTTTGCCTAGGGCACCAGTTGACCTAAGGCCGCTCCTGTAAGGTAAAGTTGAAGTTAAACATAAAAAAGAATATGGTATGAAGAAATTGTGGAAAAGCATTTTTACACTGATCCAATGGAAAATATCAATTTGCAAGTCAAAAAAGCAATAAAATAAAGGAGATTTATGAGATGGGAAGAATGACAAGATTTTTTTTATGGAAACGTATGTGTGAAGGAGATACGAAATATAAAGCTCTAAGTGAGAGGAACTGTGCCGAACGCCAAGGGCAGTGAATTGTGCAAGAATTTTAAAAAAGTATATATGATTTTAGGAAATGTTGGTTATAAACAAAGTGAGACAAATGAGGGAATAAAAAGATACAATATGTATATTATTCAGATTTGGTAGGCAATGATGAAAAACTTGTATTTAATGAAATATGGGATGCAGCTGAAATTATTAGAAAAATAAGATTTTGGTTGTGGAAAATGATGGGATGAAGGGTTGAAATTAAGTGCTTTAAAAGACTAATTATTCTGTTTTTCATACGAAAGCTTGTTGGGATTTCTGTTTTGCGAATACGAAATTTGTGGGGGTCCATTTTACTTTTGTGTATGGATTATATATTGTAAGTAAAGAACCCCTATTCCTTAGGATTTGTGGCCTGTGATCATTTACATCCACCGCAGCTACCAGCTAAGCAACTTGATGGATCGCCGGTGTAACGTGTCATCCTAAGGGCGGTACACTCATGAGTACAGCACCCCCCCCCCCCCCCATGATAAACTGTAATGTCAGCAATCCGTCTATCTGCGGGGAGAATAGAACCCACATACTTCTGCATTGTTGCGCCAGTGACACAGACGTCTCATTTTAATTATGTAGATTGTATCATGATTTAAATGCAATTTTGCATGTGTGTGTTTCGCAGCTGGATTAAATGTTACAATTTTAAAACCACTATAAAATTATTCCGCCTAATGTCCAAGATACAGCGTCCAGGACTCGGAGAGGGAGACTGTGCGGCCCTCTTTGAAAATCGTATTAATGCTACTACAACGTGAAATCTTCTTGTTAATAATACGTCGTAAATAACGAGCCTTCCATTTAGCGCCAATCCATTATTCTTGCTATTTTGCATTCAGTACGCTCATTGATTTGTTTTAAAGTTAAAAGCTGACGATAAAAATCCTAAATAAACTGATGCATAGGGTTGCCACCTTTTCAAGTACCCAAAGTGGGAATTTTTTTGTAGAAATGTCAGATTTTGCAGGGTAAAACATACCCACGGCCAGTACAAAGGACATAACTCCACTTTTTGCCTAAATAAAAGCTTATTCTTGTAGCATTTTAGTTGCTTGTTCTGTTTCTTATAACATTTAGGTGCTTCAGATACAAAATAACGGTTTTACGCAACTACTGCAGAAAATATTTTTGTCCTAAAATCTCAGGACATTTGCCATTTTTTTCAATTGTTCTTTGCAGGACACAACTGCCCAAAGAGGGACTGTCCCTCGCAAAGTGGGACAGGTGGTACCCTACTGGTGCAGATTTAGCCCTAAAATGTTGCGTTAGTTCAGCGTTCCCATTTTGCAGCAAGCAAGCAACGATTGCGAGGGAAGGGAAATAAGGTTAACTATGGCTTCAAAGCGTTAAGTCGATAAAAGTATCGCAAGCAACAGTATCCCTCGTACCTCTAAACCTCTTAGCTCAAGAAATCTGGACAAAGCCTTAAATAATGGGGGGAGGGGGGGGCAAAGGCCCAACAATACAGACATATTTTAAATATTGTTTTTAAACTTAGAAAGTAGTTAGAACAACATGTTTTGTATTTGCATGCATTTTCATAGTGGCATGAACTCTAAAACTCAAAACATAATTTAGTGACTCAAAGTCCCTGACATTTCCCAGAAAACCACACATTGTACGAGGAAAAGACCAAAATATGAGGCAGAAATCTGGACAGTTGAAAGGTATGGATGCCTACTTATGGAAATTCCAATAACCAATGAAAAAACACGCACTACACATAAACTCTCATTATTACTTTTACTATAAATGAAGAAAATACTTAACACTTAACGCTTGACAGACCCTTGGAATGTGGAAATGCACAGATCATTCATCATAACAAGATATACTTGAGAGAGATGCAGAACACCCCCTCGCCTCCCCTCCCATGAAGAAGTCTACAGAGCATTATACTGTACAGCAATAAAACTTAAAACCAGACGAAGCATAATTTAGAAATATACACCACATTATCAAGCCTAAACAACTTCAAGAAATGACGCGACGCTATACCGACGATGACAGCTTTCAAACATACGTTTCGTACACAACATACGCACTTAACAAAAGTAGTTTTACACGTGGAACCCCAAATGAGCTAGAGAACGGGTACTTTCACCTGACCTGTCATTGCATATCACGTGACTTTGGCTCCATCGTCGCCATTTTGAAACTGAATGTGCTGTTGCTACAAGAAAAGATACCGAAGTATTTCAGTTCTAGAGGCCAAAGATCAAGTGTTGCACGCATGTAAGCAGTAAGTAGTTATAACCCGTGACTAGTAAATAAATTTGAAACAATGATTAAACAGAGATAGGAAGCGAGGTTAAAGAGTCTTAATCACATAACTCGTGCTTGCTCTGGAAAGGTTAGCGGTACCTTAGCCTAGGGCACTTTAATTATATTGCGGTTTTGTGTTTTATTTTTTAAACGTGGACTATTTTGATGTAGCCTTCTAGAATGTCAGATTTATCTTGACTTTCTGTTAAAGTTAATGGACATGAATTTTTGGTAACATTTTAATTAGAAGTACTTGTGGAAACCTTGTAGTATTCTATATAGTACATCGGTACTGTACTCTTTTAAAATGATATACATGCATATACACGCGTATTTTCGTATTTAGAGAGAATGTATAGCTTATTTTCTCTCGACGCATTGAATTGCATGTAATATACATTTGATTGTTAAACTAGCATTTATAATTTGGAGTGGAATGTCATTGATAAAATCAAGAGAGTGGATTGCTTGCATGGAGGAAAAAACAACGACGAGGTTGTTTGAGCATTTCATACTTCACAGTTGTGACAGTCTCGGGTAGAATTATATGGTTTTGCTGGATTGTTTCATTTCAACAAAGAAAACATTTTTTACCCAAGTAAAGACAGTCTAGACTGATTCAAAAAGTCGTCATGCGTCCTCATTTTTGAGGGTTGCCTTCGGATTTGTGACTACCTTAGTAAGCTTTCGAGTGAAAGAGTGATGTTAGTGTCTGTGTAGCGTATAAGGGAAACACTCATGACTTTGAACGCGTTTTTATTTTGTGACATCCTGCAAAATAAACTGTATTTGCTTATTGGAATACCATTAACTCGCTTTTGATACTTCTGCTGTGCCTTTCTGTCGCTCTGCTTAAAATCAAGCGGTTGTGTGCCTAGTGCGCCTTTAACAGCACAATTAAGTAGGCTGAGCTTTTTGATGTAAAGTAACTGCTTAACAGAAAGTAACTACTTGTTGTATTTGTAGCGCTGTGCATTGTTTGTTGGTAATTAACAGGCATAGTTTAAGTGCATTCTTGAAGGGGATGGCCGCACAACTTATATAGAGAGCACAACAGGAGGATGGAGACCAAATTCTCCTGCGTTGTGCTATATTGTTGATATATAACTTGACAATATTATATATAGAGAGAGAGCGCTGTAGATATTTGTATGTTTATATATATCTATCTAAATAATCTATATATCTATATATCTCTCTATCTATATCTATATCTATATCTATATCTATCTATCTATATATATATCTATATCTATCTATCTATATCTATCTATCTATATCTATCTATCTATATCTATCTATCTATATCTATCTATATATATCTATCTATATATATATATATATATATATCTATATATATCTGTATATCTCTATCTCATGCACACATACCCCTGTTAAAATGCCAGGTTTTGTGATATAACAAAAATGAGACCACAATAAATCATTTTAAACCTTTTCCCACCTTTAATGTGACCTATAACCTGTATAATTCAATTGAAAAACAAATCTGTTGGGGGAAAAATATAAAAAAAAAATGTACAATACACTGGTTGCATGAGTGTGCACACCCTTAAACTAGTACTTTGAAAGCACCTTTTGATTTTAATTACAGCTTTCAGTCTTCTTGGGTAGGAGTCTTAGCATAGCACATCTTGCCTTGGCAGCGTTTGCCCCCTTTTTCTTGCAAAAGTGCTCCAAACTTGTAAGATTGCGAGGGCATCTCTTGTGCACAGCCCTCTTCAGGCCACACCACACATTTTCTATTGGATTTAGGTCTGGGTCATTCCAAAACTCTTAATATTCTTCTGGTGAATCCATTCTTTTGTTGAATTTGGATGTATGCTTGGTGTCATTGTCATGTTGAAAGGTGAAATTCCTCTTCAGCTTTCTAGCAGATGCCTGGAGGCTTTGGGCCAAAAGTGACTGGTATTTGGAGCTGTTCGTAACTCCCTCCACCTTGAATAAAGCCTCAGTTCCAGCTGAAGAAAAGCAACCCCAAAGCATGATACTGGCACCACTATGCTTCACCGTGGTGTTCTTTCGGTGATGCGAAGTGTTTTTTGCGCCAAACATACTTTTGGAATTGTGGCCAAAAAGTTCAACCTTGGTCTCATCAGACCATAACACAGTTTCCCACATGCTTTTGGGACACTTTATGTATTGTTTTGTAAATTTTAACCTGGTGTGGATGTTTTTCTGTGTAAGAAAAGGCTTCTTCTGTCTTGCAACTGTGTACCCCCATAGTCCAGACAAATGGATAATATGGGAGATTGTTGTCACATTTAGTACACGACCAGTACTTGCCAGAAATTCCTGCAGCTCCTTCAGTGTTGCTGTAGGTCTCTTGGAAGTCTCCATGAGCAGTTTTTTGTCTGGTCTTTTCATCAATTTTGGGGAGATGTCCAATTCTTTGCAACATCACTGTTGTCCCATATTTTCTCCACTTTTTGATGACTGTCTTCACTGTGTTCCATGGTATATCCAATGCTGTGGAAATGTTTTTGTACCCTTCTGAGTGATATCTTTCAACAACGAGATCCTTTTGATGCTTTGTAAGCTCTCTGCGAAACCTGGCTTTTGCTGTAGCAGGCAACTGAGTAAATGTAAGGAAAATCCTACTAGGAGAGCTGAGCTTTATTTGGGGTTAATCAGTCTTTTTAACTGATGACAGGTGTGTACCCAGGAAGACTGAATGCTGTAATTAAATCAAAAGGTGCTTCAACAAAGTACTAGTTTAAGGGTGTGCACGCACAACAAAGTATTGGTTTAAGGGTGTGCACACTTGGCAGCCAGCGTGTTGTACGTTTTTTATTTTTCCCCCAACATATTTATTTTTTCATTTGAATTGTGCAGGTTATAGGTCACATTAAAGGTGGGAAAAGTTTTGAAATTTTTATATCACAAAAACATGGCATTTTAACAGGGGTGTGTAAACTTTTTATATCTACTGTGTGTGTGTGTGTGTGTGTGTGTGTGTGTGTGTGTGTGTGTGTGTGTGTGAGTGTATAATGTGGTATGCATATAGGTGTGTGTGTACTTGGTATAGATATACTGCTGAAGTTTGTTTTTCATTGTGCATTATACTGTAGCAGTCTTCAGTAAGTGGGTAGTTGTAAAGTTATGGTAAACCCAGAAATGCCAGCCATGACCTGCTGAATTTTGTGATTTTTATAGCAAATCTGTAAACACACTGCTGTTGAGCTTGGTGAGCAATCATTTGCAAACTTCCCTAACATTTTTCCTAATAAAGATTGTGTGCATTGGACTTTAATTTAACTTTTAAGCAACTTTACTAAAAGTTAGTTTGAGAAAGGGGGTCTCATTCTAGACTGTACATTTTAGCAAGCTCCGTAGACGTGGCTCTGAAAAACTGAGGAAAACTTGTCTGTGACCCAAGTTAAAGGAAAGATACTGAAGTAGAATCATGGTACTCTTTTATACTTTAAACTAATATGTTATACTTTAAACTAATAGCAGAAGAGTAGTGAAAGTACAGTTGTGTAAAATCTTACCATAATAGTAGATGTCCGTGCCTTGAACGCTGCAGTATTATTTATAGATGGGATTCCTTGCTGTGGAAGCCTGTCTGGCCAGTCTGTCAAAGCCTACCATTGCTTTAAGTACTTTGAACGTCACCCATATACTCCTCCTATAGCATAGGCCATAAAGGTGATGTTCACGTGTTTCATCTTCAGAACTGATTGCCCCATAGGAATACCAGTCCAAGGAAACCCAAAGAGAACCTGCATATCCAGGAAAGAAAAAGACTAGGGTGGCGGAGGGAGTGAGTATTGCAGTGGTGAAGGCAAGGACATCTACTGTTATGGTAAGATACCAGTCCAAGGAAACCCAAAGAGAACCTGCATATCCAGGAAAGAAAAAGACTAGGGTGGCGGAGGGAGTGAGTATTGCAGTGGTGAAGGCAAGGACATCTACTGTTATGGTAAGGTTTTACACAACTGTACAATGTCCTTACATTCATGGCTGCAGTATTCATTACATATGGGGAGTGCCAAAGCTCAAGAAGAAAATTGGAAGGATGAAGCAGCAGTTGAGCCCTCTAAGAAGCCATGAAAAATGGCATTATCAAAACCAGCTCTAGCTCTGGAGACATCTAACTTGGTGTTTGGACTTTTGTGCTTACTTTTACCAGGTAGCTGCCTCAAGAGTAGAATTAGTGTTCAAGCCCTTGAAAAAAGCACCAAAAGAAGCCACAGTTCTAGTTGAATGAGCCTTTACACAAGAAGGAAGGCTCTTTGCATGAAAAGTGTAACAAACAGAACTAGCCTTTTGAAATCCATGTATAAGTAGTTTGCTTGGAAACCGATAATCCTAAAGACCTAGAATAAAAGGAAACAAAATAATTTGATCAGATTTTCTGATAGCTTTAGTCTTATTCAGATAAAATCGGAGCTGTATGCATGTCCAAAGTATGCAGCACTCTCTGTGTCAAGAGTGCGTAGAAGGGGAAAAAAGGTAGGCAAATTAATAGACTGATTAAGTGACAACTCATCAACCACCTTGGGCATAAAAGCAGGATTAGTATGCAAGGACACCCTGTCCTCATGGAATATCCAAAAAGGTAAACGAGCTATAAGGGCTTGTAACTCAGACACCCATCTGGCAGAAGTAAGAGTTAACAAAGTAAGTGTTTTCTAAGAACAGTGTTGCAAAGAAGCTAAAACAGCAGACTCAAAAGAAGCCTGAGTCAATTTCTCCGGAACAAAATTAAGATCCCAGGGAGGAGAGACAGGCTTTCTGGGATGTTTGATAAGGTCACCCTTAAGAAATTGCTTGGCCTCAAATCTAGAAGCTAAAGGTGGAATTAAAGGCACACAAGCAGAAAGAGCTGGTACAAGTGGACCTTAATAGATGAATAGGCGAAACAACCATTGAGCAACTTGCACAAATAAGAGAGAACCAAAGGGACATCCACAGTAAGTGGGCCCAGGTTACAAGACCACACCAAATAGAAAACCTCTTCCATCTAGATAAGTAGTATTTCGTAGTAGTAGGTTCCTGGTCTCCTGCAGGACCTACATGATGTTCTCAGAAAAAATGGGTCTATGAGGAATCAAAAATCTTAACATCTATGCTATCAGTTGATGGGTGGACAGGTGGGGATGGATGAGAGATCCCTTGTCTTGTGTGAGTAAATCCACCCTGTGAGGTAACTTGTGGTGATTGCCCTTGGTTAGATGCAGAAGTAGAGGAAACCAGTGCTGTTGCAGCCAAAGTGAGTCCCCAACAAGATTTTGGGAACATCCTGTTGAATCTTAGGAATTTCTGAATGAGAGGAAGGGGAGGGAATGCATGGAGAAACATCCCTTCCAAGAAAATGAGAGGGCAGCCACTTTCCACACCAGAGGACCTGGGACTCTGGTACAAAACACAGGAAGTCAATTGTTCAGAGAGGAGACTGAGATCTCCTTGAGGAGTACCCCACTGGTGAACAGTGTCCAGCAACGCATCCCTGTGAAGCATCCATTCTTGGGTTTGTGTGAAGGACCTGCTTAGTGTGTCTGCCAAAATTTTCTGATCTGAAGAGTTATTCGATACTTGACAGCCATATCCAATACCAGAAGTGCCAACTGGCAAAGAAGGTAAGATCTTGCCCGCCCCTCCCCCATTTCTTGATATACCACATGACTGTGGTATTGTCTGTGAATACCTTGAAAGGCCCTGGAGAGAAAAGAGGCTGAACCGCCTGAAGAGCCTGCATAAGAGCTCTCATCTGTTTGACTTTGTGCTTCTTCTGCTGATGAGGCAACCATACTCCCTGTACTTTCAGGGAGCCAACAGGTGCCCCCCATCCCACATCTGAAGCATCTGTGAACAGATCCTAAGAGGGAAAAGTGGGTATAAAGGGACTCCTGGATTCAGAGAACTGATGACTGCACCAGGGAAGTTCCTCCTTGAGACAAGGAAGAATTGTAAAGTCTAGGGGGTGTGCATGTTGAAGCCACACTGACTTCAGAAACCACTGGAACTTCATTGTGCAGAGTTTGCCAGAGGGAGCATCAAAATGGTGGAAGTCATGAAACCCAGAGCCCTCAGAAACTCCCTGGCTGTAATGGAGACCAGGGGGAAGAAGAGTTTGAAAGTAAGAAATGAGAGTTAAAGCCTTTGGAGGAGGCAGGAATGCCAGCATTGGCACACTGTGAATCCTGCAACCCAGAATGACATGATCCTGAGAAGGAGTCTGAAGTTTATCATGACTTGATGAGTGGATGGGAAATAGGAAATACACCCCTGGGGATCACTTCTGTGTGTCTGCTCGATAGTGGTACAGGAAAATAACTTACTTGGGTGGTGTAAGCCAGGGAACCTTGTTGGCTAGGCTTACGTAGGCCCTTGGGGTGATGGCCCTAGTACCTACCTATGAACCCCAGGCTCTGAAGTTGAAGATTTTGCAAAAGAATGTCCAGAGAGGATGCCTGAATCAGCAGGTAAAGGATTTGGATCCCCTGAAGCCTGCAAAAAGCAATCACAGGAACGGGGCATTTGATGAACACCCTTAGGATGGTTAGAAAGGCTAAAGGGCAAAGCACAGAACCTGAAAATATCAGGAAGCAACAAAGAAACACAAAAACGTCCTGGATCAGAATATGGAGAAAAGCATCCTTGAGATCCAGAGACCACTAAAAAGACCTGAAGGAGCAAGAGAGAAAATGTTGTCTGAAGGACAACATCCAAAAGGAAGGTACCTTCAGAAAAGTGTTTAGATGAGAGAGGTCCAGAATCTGTCTCAAAGTACCCTTTTTTTCCTGGGCACTCGAAGCATTCTTGAATAAAACCCCTTCGGAACACAGGCACCTCTTGAATAGTACCCCGAGATGATAGATCTCGTAGAACCTCTGGGGGGAAAAAGGAAGTTCCTGTGGAGGCTGAGAAATGCCCATGAAAGGATGACTGGATATCCACACCATAAAGTACCCCCTGATGAATGATTGACAGAACCCAAGAATCCTGAGTGATTCAAAGCCAGATAGGGAGAGAGAGAGAGAGGAATGTGGCTGGGAACAGGCGGATAGGCAGACGGCACCTGGTTTGTCAGGAAAAGAAGGGTTTTGAATTCCTGCAGTCTGAGGCCTTGGTAGGAAGAGCCCATTTACCATCCTTTTTACCATTAGCAGGAGGGCGAGATTGCCTATGAACCAAAGATGGCTTAGAAGGATAGTTTCTCTGAAATTTAGGCATAGGAGAAACCTGTTTAAGCTCCTGTAAAACCTTCCCTTTTCCTGAAGAGACTTAAACCATCAGCTGCTTCCTCAAATAACAGTTTATTATCCAGAGAAGCTTCCATCAACTTAGCCTTAATATCATCAGGTGAAGGTTGACGCCTAAGCCACTAATACCTCCTCATTACTGAACCAAAAGCAGCAGCCCTAGAAGAGGCATTTGCTGCATCGTAACTACTTTTGATAGAATGATTATCTATTTGAAGTCCATAGCAAGGAAAGAGCAGAATATTTACTCTCGAGTCTGGATGATCAGAAAAAAGTTGACAAGCCTGAGAAAGAAGAACCAACACATACCTAGTTATATGGGTCAGATAATTAATGATTTCCTAAAAGCTTAGGGTAGCAGAAGTATAAATCTTCTTGCCCAACTTGTCTGATTCTGCTGTTCTTGTCAGAAGGCAGTAACATGGAAGAAGGAAGCAATTAAGATGGCTTATCAGAGGCTACAGACACCACAGATTGGCCAGCAGCAGGACACTTAAAAAGGAATAATCCTCGGGCACCATATAAAACCTTTTAGGTTTCTTGGGAGCAGGGGACAGAGAATTGGGTGCTTCAGAGGCATTGGAAAAAACATCCAGTAAAGCAGACAAAACAGGAGGAATGGCTGCAGGTGTAGGAGATTCCATCTGCAGTAACTCATAATATCTCTTATGGGTATCGGAGACCTAAGCACAATTTCATTTTAAAAAATTCCATCATCCTAGAGATTGTGTCCCCAAAGGAAATTTCCTCTGAAGGAGTATCAGGACTATTAGATTTCTCCTCCTCTGACCCATAGTCCAAAGGAGAAGGAATATGAGTAAAATAAGTAAGGGATTCTTCATCAAATTACAACTCTTCCTCTTCAGTTCTCTGGACCTTTTTAAGAGGAGGAGAGTACCAAGGAGGCGCAGGAACCGAAACACCATTGATGACGCCTTAATGACACTAAAGCATTAACCCCTGAGTAAAGGCCTGCCACTCACTTTCTTGATCCCTAGAAGAAGAAAGAAACCTGTTTAATTTTCCGTTTCTTTTTTAAGGGAAAGTCCACCCTAGAAAACTGAGAAGGATCTGACCCAGGACAGCATTCGACAACTGAAGTAGGAACAACTTCCATAAGAGGAATCTGCAGAACCCCCTTGACTTCTTGTGGTTCCACCTGAACATCCAAAATGGATGCCTGCAAAGCCTCATCGGATGTGCTGCCTACCAAATCCTCGCCGGCCTCCATCCCAGTTGTGGCAGAGAAATCCGACATAGCCAGGCAAGTCTCTGGGTTTGTAATATCCTTAAGAGAAACACCTGGCAGAGGCTGAACAGCAGAATGTTCTGGTCTTGCCTTTTTTGCCTTCTTCCCTGACTGCTGACCATCTAGTTGGGAAGTTCCTTCCACCATATCTTTAGCAAGAAGCTTAAGATGCTGGTTCTCAAGATACAGTGGAAGGGAAGAAAGCTTACTATGAAGGGGTTTTGGGACGAATGCTTCCAAATCAAATGGTGAGGACTTCAGCAAACATGAGTAATCCCTGGAGTAAAAAAATACAGTAAAAATGGTAGAGAATGGACATAGGCAGACAGACTGATGGTTAGAAACAGTGTTTGGACAAGTTCTGAGGATGGTGCACCTGAATGTCATCCTTATGAGGAGCGTATGGGTGACTTTCAGCAAACTTTAAAGCATGATGAATTCTGCAGTGGTGAATGTAAGGACATTATCTAGTTTGCTCAAATATGCACGTGACATCCTGCACAAAGACCTAGTGTCACAAGTATGAACATTGTTCAGACTCTCAGAAGGGATCCTAGTGGGAGTGGGTTTGCATCAGCATTCTGATCTTAAGCTCACTGCTGTTCATACTGGTGATAAGCAGGCTGCAGTGAATGATAGATTTGGGCAGTTGATGCACAGGTTAAAGTTGTGAGTTCTAGTTCCTGTGGTATAGGGTTTGATTCCCTTGGCCCTCATTTGCCTATGTGACCTTCAGCAAGTCACTTAACCAAAGATTTCTCCTGGGTTGCCCCTGAAAAAGAGTGTCCATTGGACCTTCCTGGTTAACATAGATGGTGGTATTATTAATAATAATTAAGGAAGAATTAAGGCATAAGGATAAGACAGCTGTAATGGTAGCAAATGGGGTAAATCCATAAGAAGCTGAAAACTGAGATGAAAGGGAAAATAGTGGAACAGGTTAACAGTGGTTTCTGAGAGGGGTATTTGAGGAAAAAGGAATTCTGAAAGAGAAAGTCAAAGGCAAAATCAGAGGGGTGTCAACCAACTGGCACATTGTGTCAGGGATAGTATGTGACAGAAGAATACCAAAGAAACTGAATAAGGTGTATGAAACAATGGCAAGACCAGTATTACTGTATGATGCAGAAACCTGGGCAGTGAAGGCAGAGCAGTTGAGGTTAGAGGTGATGGAGATGACATGCCTGAGATGGGTGGTAGGATGCACACTGTGAGAGGCAAAGAAATGACAACATCCGTTCAGAAGCCCTAGTAGCACCAATTGCTGAGATGGTCAAAGAGAACATATTATAGTGGTTTGGGTACATGCAGAAAACAATATGGTGAAGAAGATTTTAGACAAGTGGTGGTGGGGGGGGGGGTCAAGAGGAACAGTGTTTGTCCAGCAAAGGGATGGATGGATTGTATAAGAGAAGGCTAATGACGGGCAAATGTGACTGTTGAAAAAGGTAGGAGTGCGACATTGAATTGAGAGATGGTGACAGTTGATGCAGTACCCTGACCTCTATGGAGAAAATGGGGGGGGGGGGCTGGTTGATGATGATCCTGTAGTGGCCTTTTCCATTTGATTCTCCTTTACTTTCATATTGCTTAATCCAGAGCAATCAAGCTGAATATTGAGCCAACCTATTAGTGCATTCCACTCGACCAACATCCTGTTGATGAGGTAGTGTTTTTAGGTTCTTGGTTAAGCTTGATCATTTTGTTTTGGAATTAAATACCTTTTTTTTTTATACCCCTTTTCTATTCTTTAGTTCATTGCATTCACCATTTACCTTTGAATTTTGTGAACCTTGTATAGGTTCATAAAGTCCTAGGTGATTACTAGACCAACAACCTCAGGGGCCTCTTATTGCCTAATCATGCATCTGACAAGTTTTGATTGTGAGGAACCTCCTGTGTAGAAATGCCAGTTGTAGCATGTGCCTGGTCAGGTACATAAGTGTTGCGCTGTCCTCCATGATTGATCTGATAACGGCTGAGTACAGCAGAGCAATGACATCCTTGGACCTGGGGGCTGTATCCTTTATTATAAATTACACAGTACAGAATGACTTCCTTACTACCGTAGACACACATGATGGTCAAAGACCAAGTTACTGCCTAAACGTGTTCCCAAATCCATGACCAGTTCATCTACTAAATGTATTGTCAGTGTGATAGATTCGGGAAGAAAATTGTTGCTCGTCTGGTCAGGATTAAACAGACCAGCATCTGTGGGTTCTGTTCAAGTAGCTTTTTATGTATAAACACATCAGGATTGAGGCTTAATAACTTTAACTTGGATAAACTTATAAACAAACTAGCCATCTTGCACATACATACTTGGCTACACTCTCAACTCTCAAAATGACACTGAAGCTAGCACATGCTTGATATTTATATGCATGTGCTGTTCTTGAAACGCTTCGTAAAGGTACAACAACACTATTCCACATCCTTCCTCTTTGAGAAATGAGTCCTGCATTATTGACGACATTAATTGTCATGCAATAGATACAAAATAATTCCTTGACATGCAGTTCTACAGAATTCAGTACATATAGACAGTTATGTCCAGGTTGCTGCGTATTTCACACTTGGTCTGGAAATATGTCCAAATTATGTGACTTGGAAATTAGAACTAGGTCTAGCAAATGGGACCGTCTCTGCTGAATGTTTAACTTTGGGGACGTCAGGATCAACATCAGGAATGGAAGTAGAAGTTTAAACACGTTCTGCAACAGGAACATTGTCTGGATTGCTCTGAGGTCTAGTCTGTATCACAAATAATGTTGCAATACTGATTCTGATACAGGAAGATGATGTCTGCGATTTCTCCTGTACTCCACACCTTCAGATCCTACGAAGTAGGATCTTGGCTCTGCACATATACCTGTTACTTGACCAGTCTTTGCTCTGCACATATACCTGTTACTTGACCAATCCGGTCGAAACCCATCATTGTTTGTATCCTCACTGTCTCTCCTTTCAATGGACAAAGAAGTCTACCCGATTTATCATAGCTGGACCTCTGGAAAGAATGCTTTCTGAATAGTTAGGCTTTGACTGTTCTGTTTTTAGCTTTAGGCCTCAACAAACTGAAACTGATAGGCAAGGTTGTTCTGGTTTGCCTAGACAGATGAGCAGGCAAGCCAAGTATATCATCATGGGGTATGTTTCTGAGATTGAGTGAGTAAATTCAAAAAGACATCGGTATTGTCATCTTTGCCTTCTCTAGTAATTGCTTTTCACTCTGTACTGCACGTTCAGCTACTCCATTTGACTGTGGCTATTCTCGGCTACTAGTGACATGTACAAAGTCCCATTTTTTTGCAAATTTCTGAAACAACTGACTTGTCAATTTGGTACCGTTGACAGAAATAACTTTGTGTGGACTACCATGGACTGAGAAATGACAGTTCAACTTGTTGATAACAGCAGTGGACTTTATGTCGGGTAGTAAATCTATCTCAAACCAGTTCAAATAAGAGTCTACCAACACTAAGTAATGCTGATTGTTCCAGTCAAATATAGCAGTGGCAGCTATTGATCAAGGTAGCTCAGGAACCTGACTTAGCTGAAGTGGTTATTTTTGCAAATGAAGTTTAGTGCTGTTGCATACTGAGCAAGAAGAAAGTACTTTATCAATATCTTTTGCTAGATAATGCCAAAATACTAGTCCTCTCGCCACCTTTTTGGTAGATTCGGAACCTGGGTAACCACAATACAAAACCTTTATGTATTCATGTTGTAAGGAACCAGGGACAGCAATTTTAGGACCTTTTAAAATAATGCCATCTTCCATCAACATCTTATCTCTCTAAGTAAAATAAGTTTGCACTTCAGGTGGTACTCTAGATTGCTTTGCTGGCCATCCAACATTAATGTAGTGGTTGAGCTTTTGCAAAACTGGATCAGTCTTTGATCTCTCAGCTCGCCAAGTCCCGTGGTAGAAAAATGATGCACTTCCATGACATCAAAGTCAAAATTCTCTGCATTAAGCTGTTCCGTTGTATTTCTTGGTGTTCTGGATAAGGTATTAGCCAGATAAAGAAGCTTGCCTTTTGTGTAGACCATTTTGAAGTTTTACTTTTGCAATTTGAGCATCATTCTTTGTAAACTTGCTGGAGCTGAATGCATAGGCTTTTTTAAAATAGTGGCTAGAGGTTGGTGATCAGTTTCAATCTGAATAGCTCGACCATGAATCATGAAACTTTGAACATTCAAATACTATTTCCAAAAGTTCTTTCTCAATTTGAACATATTGCATTTCAGTTTGGGTAAGGGTTCTAGACGTAAGAATTAAGCCGCCAAGACTAAATTTTGGAGCATCACAGGAAAGAGTTACTGGTTTATTGACATCATAGTAGCTTAATGTAGGTGGGGTGGCAATCTTTTGCTTAAGGTCTCCAAATGCTGTCTGATGCTGTTCCAGCAAAGACCATGTAACATTTTTGCATGTTAGCGCTCTCAAAGGCACTGTCAACTCGCAGAAGTCTGGTATAAACTTGCCTAAATAGTTGACCATACCAAGAAAACGTTTGAGCTTGAGCATTATCCGGTGCTGGCATCAATAGAATGTCTGCTTGCTTGGACAAGTCTGGTCACAAGCCAGTGCTAGTAAATAAATGACCTACACATGTAACTTCTGGTAGTCTGAATTTGCATCTCAGAGGATTGAGCTTCAAGTTCACCTCACGTGCTCTGTCTAGACCTTTCTTAAGGTTTCTGTTATGCTGTGCTTCACCATTGCATCCAACCAGTAACTCTACTATTATGGGGCAAGGATAACCTGAAAAATATTTGCTCCACTGCACGCTGAAAGACTTTTACTTGCAGAATTTATTCCAGGTGGCATCCTGAGGAATCTACATCTTCCAAATTGGGTACTGAATGTAGTCAGTAGTGAAGATTTTCGGCACTTTGCATCCAAGACAGAAAAAAGTGTCATTCGGTATTAGGGCTGTAACTTCCTCGACTGTTCACATAGGATGATGTGGTCTCTCTAATGCTTTGTTCAAGTCTTGGGTCCATGCATATTCTGATTTCGTCTAAGCCTTTTTTTTTTTTTTTTTTTTTTTTTTTTTTTTGTGGGCTGCTGCCATGGAAGGCACCCATTCAGCTGGTTCTGTATCTGGACAAATTACACCTTGCTGCACCATTTTATCCAACTGAGTTTTGACTTTACTGGCTTGACTTCTGGGTTTAACTTCATAGAATACACATCTGGAAGTTTACCTGACTTGTCATCAAAAACATCAGTATACTATGAGAAAATAGTAAGCTGTAGCAGTTCTTAGCCAAATAACATGAAAGCACTAATGTGTCTGCTGATATAACATAATACATTGAACCGGTGTCTGAGTTCGGTGGATTTACCATTGATCTGGACAGTACAAAACTCTTCATTCTTTGCCAGTAAATCTACTTCATCAACCTTTTCACCAATTACTGATGCACCATTTATGTAGAAAGTAGGGTTGCAGCTCTCTGTATGATCAACTTGCATTTCTAAGTGACTCTCTTCTTTATAATTCTATGAGGTTTACTTTGATTTGGAAAACTTTTGAAAATGGTTCCATTTTTTACACTTGTGGCATTGCTGACCAAATGCTAAGCACTTTTCTCTTTCAGACTCCTGATTGGCACCACAATTGCGGTAGTTAACAATAAAGCTTGATTTGAGTTTTGCCAGCTCACCCTTGTACAGCACTGAGCATGTTCTTCTCACTGAACTGTTTTAGAACTTGCTGGAAACCTATGGGTTTTACCTGCCACACACACTGGAGTTGCAGCTTCCATATGCTTAGGTATGCATCTGCTAGTCACATGTTGCATGCTGTCTACATTTGGTCTGGAGCCTGTTGAAACCATGCTCTTATTTGCAAGTATACATGTGTGCCTTTTTGTTACTTCATGGATTTGACAAATCTCAATAGCTTTGCTCAGTGTTAAGTCACTGTCACGAAGCAAAATCTTTCTCACTGCAGCACTATTAATATCACACGTCTGCCCTTTATTAACTCATCCTTTAAGTCACCAAACCTACACATTTTAGCTTTTGTTTCCCAGGTCAGTAATATAAGTTGCAAATGTTTCTCCTGGCTTTTGATCTCTTGTGTTAAACAAATATCTCTGTAATGTAATATTTGTCTGGGGGTTACACATTTCCCTGAATCTGTGTTTCAAACACTCAGGGGCTTCCCTTGATTCAGCCTGTACAACAGTCTGACTGTTTCCCCCTTCTCCTTCAAATACTGCTGGTGCACGCACAAATTAATGCTCTTTTTAAATGGCCTCTCACCCAGCTAGATTTAGCAAAATGAATGCCCTGGTGCATGCATTTTTGTCAGAGTAAGCTGCTTGTATAAAAATATACTCTTGCTCAGATATTCTCCAGTTCTCTGCAATATCTCTTATCAGTATAAGAAACATTTCAAAATAACTGTGCGAATAAAGTGGGCAGAAGCTCGGAGTAAAAAAAAAATTTTGAAGTAACTGCACTTTTGCAAGTAAACAGTATATCATAGCACACTGAAACTTTCCCAAAATGGCTGTACTTTGCTAAATAGCTCTGTACAGTGCAAGAAACACTCTGTAATGGTGGTACTCTGCGAATTGACATACCCAGCACAAGAAACTTTTTGATTTTGACTGCACTTTATGTAATGGTTGCAATTTGCACACACACTCTTTGGAATAAATTCACAGTAATAAGCACACACTGTAAGCACTTTTTACATATTTTGAGATACTTCGAATAACTCTAGTTATGCCCTGAATAGCTTCAATCAGTGCAATGCCAAAACACACTAATTTGCCAAAAACATGCAATTGCCTTGCTTGCTTTGTGTGCCCCCTTTTTTTGCCCTTGTTATATTTGTATTGTTCATTTAATCTCTTTTCATGCCCGTTATATTTTTCTTGTGCTTGTTTTACTCTTAACATGCTCGTTTTGCAATTCTGATGCAATTCCAAACCCTTTATGCGCTTTTCTGATAAATGTTTTATCAAATATCGTAATTTTAAATATTTTGTTTAATTATAAACTTTTTGTGCTTCTCGCTTGCTTAATAATGCATTCTGTGCTTATGTAATGCTCCTTTTTTATCTTTTTAATAAAATAAATCATTCATGCAAGTTTTTATTACCTGTAGTTCGTTTCTGGCCCTTTTTTGTACTCTGTTCACTTAGTTTGCCTTCACGGTTACCTCTGCACCTCGTAGCTCTGAAAAGCAGTCTTTGGAATACCAATTCTGACACCATGTCACTCGTCTGGTCGGGGAAAAAACAGGGAACATCTGTGGGTTCTGTTAAAGTAGCTTTATTATGTACAAACACATCAGGATTGAGGCTTGATAGCTAGTTTATAACCTTTTCTAAGTTGAAATTATCACACTCATGCGTTGTCACTCTCTGGCTGCACTCTCAAAGTGGCACTGCAGCTAGCACGTGCTGTCCTTGAAACACTTTTAAAGGTACAGCACACACACTATTCTACAGTTGCGTTCCCAAAGGATACTATTATGCATTTCTTTGCTTAAATTTTAGACCGTGGCTTGAGCACTGGTTATTAGTCTGTGTCATTGGGGGAATTATTTGACTGGGCCTAGTTTTGCACACCCATATAAATGTAGTTAGAGGCTTTTGATGCTGGCCATGACACATTCCTTATGTCCTTCTCCCATTAAGAGAGCAGCCCTAACCTTTTCTTCTCATAACTCCAGCTTTCTGTTTAAGTTCAGTTCTTTCACAGTCACATGTAATTTTTTTGGGCCTAACTTCTTCTACTGTCTCTCTCCTTCTTGTTACCAAGGTTAAAGGCCTTTGATTCTCTGGTTATGTCCTCGAGCAACTTTTGTTTCGTACATTTTATCGCATTAGTTTGCACTCTGTCAGTTTTCTTGTTGATCCCTTTTCTGGTTTTGATTATCTTGTATGGTTTATATATATTTTTTTGTGTGTGTAATGAGCTATTTGTGGACTTTTTCTAGTAACAACCCAAGCCAAATAGGTTGATACAAGGTACAGGCAAATTGTTGAGCAAGTAAAAAAAATAAATAAAAACTAGAACAGTTTGTAATATATAGTACAATGCTTTATACATGATGGCAGTATGTAGAAGGAATAATTAGATTTTTTTTTTTTTTTTGTGTTTTACTATCTAACCTCTTTTTTCTGTTAATGGACTTTGGGAGATGGAGAATAGAAGCCAGCAGATGTTGCAGAAGAGTGACTGCAGAAGAGATAAAGAAACCTGTGTATCCCAAGCACACACTTTTTTGTTATCCCTGAAGAAGTGACTGCAAAGGGAATTCTTGAATGTCTATAAAGCTGTCAGCCTGTCTGATAGCTTCAGGGAGTTCAGAATGCAGGGGCAATTTTAGTGAGGTTCTTCTACAGACAGCAAGAATAAATGGAAGCTTGTGAAGTTGGGAAGCATCATAGCCATAGAAGACATAGAAGAGCAGTTTTTTTGAGGATGAGTGGGCTGTATCTTTCTTGAAGGAGTTTGAATGTTTACGAGCAGGGAAGCTCTAGCACTGACAGGTAGCCATTTTGCCTTACTCTGAGTGGTACGGTGATGCTCCTATTCTAACAGATGAATACATTTAAGTATTAGTTTGCAGTAGTTTGAAGTTGATTGAGAGACTGAATTCAAATCTTAAAAGTGCTCAAAGTACTAAAAGTAGTATGTTAATGATAGTAGAATATATGGCTTCACTGGTTAGCAGGTTGGAGATTCTTAGTTGTGGAAGTACTTTGCGTATTTGTGGGTCTGTATGTCTGTGAAAGTTAAGATGCTGGTTGAAAAGTAATCCCAGATACTTTTTTTTCACAACAGGAATATGAGAACCTGATGGATCAGAAGTATTGAAGCACTGTATCTGTTGTGGATTCTGATGAATGCCAAGCAGCATAGGTGAGCCTTTGAATTTTGATATTGGAGCAGAGGTTAGAAATGTGACAAATCAGACTCTGAGGAGAGGCTAGGGAATTTTGCCTGTGGAAGGACTAGAACATGTTTAAAACTGTGGGAACAGATTTTATTAGTGTGTTCATAATATCATAGGATCATAGAAAGTTACTAGGCAAATGGCCTGGGTCTGTATTAGATGAGCGACCGTTCCGATGTTCGATCATATGTCAACCATCTATGATTTGAATGTCAGAAAGGTCAAAGGTGAAAGTCAATGACCCCCTGCTCAGAATGGTCAGAAGTTTGTCTTTCTTTTTTTATTTTATTATGTAGTCGATGTTTCAGACTTTGCTCATGTGAGGTTTGAAGTTTTGAAACTTCGACTATATAATATAGACCCAATGGCCCTAGGACCCTTACAAGTATAGCAAAGTTCAACCCTTATTTCCATGATCAGTACCTGAGGAACAGGGGGAACCCCTGGAGTGAACTTATGGTTACCCAATGTCATCCAGATTGTGTTTGAAGAGGGCCAATGAGGTGCTCTGTTTGACATGAAATGGGAGTCTGTTCCAAAGGTGTGGCAACCTCTGGTAGTCAAATGTATCCCTCCAGCAGGTTTTGTTAATGTCTCGCACCAGGTTAAGGTCTTTAGTGCAAGTAACCTGTGTACAATTTGGCTTGCAGATCTGCAACATTTCCAATAAAGCAGGGTCAGAGATTGTCTTGCATGCAAGGCAGAGATCACCTTTTGAGTAGTCTGAAACAAAATAGTGACAGTGATTTCAGACGATCCACACAGGACAGATGCTGAAGACCTTGAATTTTCCTTTTGAGGAACCTTTGTTGTCTCTCCAGTTGCTGCACATGCTTGGAAAGGTTCTGGAGGCAATGCCCTTATGAGATGAGCAATATGGAATGCCCTTCTTACCACTGTGGAGACATGGTGATCAAAGGTAAGGTTACTAACAACCTGTGTGCCCAGGTGGTTTCACCAGTGAGTGCATATGTAGGGTGTTGCTATTGATGTGGTAGTTGGCAGGAACACTGCTCCTTAGCAAAAGGGATGATGCTTTTTTTATTTTTTTTATTTTGCATTGAGCCATGACTTTGGCACCAATCATTTGTTTGTGTAAGACCCTCTTGTAGGATGTTGACATAGTTTAGAGAGTCAACTGCTCTGTTTGCAGTCATCAGCAAACTTTGTCAGCCACAGACCTTTGGTTTTTGCTTGTACTTCAGAGAAATAGATTCCAAACCAGTAGAGGTCCCAGGACTGATCCTTGAGGAACAACACTGGTTGCGAGTCTGCTGTTGGGAGGTGGATTCCCTGGTTTTGACTATATAGATTCTATCAGTAAGCCAGTTAGTGACCCATCTTACGATACAAGGGTTGGGTGAGTTTGTCAATGATGCTTGAGTGGGGGATAGTGTCAAAAGCCTTGGCTAAGTCTAGGTAGGCTGTATGCACAGATTTTCCCTCAAGGGCCTTGGTGACCATCTCGAAGACATCCACCAGGTTTAACAGGCATTATCTCCCTTTTGACAAATCCGAACTGAGTAGGATCAAGTGTTTGTAGATTACCTATATCTTTGTTGATAATGTCCATGATGATTCGCTCCATGGCCTTGCCAGATGAGGCTAGTCAGGCTAATAGGACTGTAGTTCCTGGGGTCGGTGGAAGCACCACCTTTGTGCAAGGGGGATAACAGTTGCAGTTTTCCATTCAGCTGGGACGAAGCCGGTGCTTAGACTATGATTGAAAAGAGTACCCAATGGTGTTGCTAATTCTTGTTGAAGTGTTAAATTGAACAGAAAAGTAAGTAGTTTACTGAGTAGTGTGCTCCTGGTTTGACAGTATCGTAGTGAGTATTGTGAAAGAGAGGCTGATAGGTGCAGTTTTGTTTCTCTGTTTTTAAGTTTCATTAATGCTATTCAATTTGAAGTAGAAGGTAATCTGGTATTTTGTATAAGAGCAGATATAGTGTAATGTGGGGGTATTGGGGAAGAAGTTGCAGTGTGTAGCTGTATGATTGCTGATATCAGCTGGTAAATTCAGTGAGAATAAATTGTGGAAGCTTAAGACTGAAGCTAGATTTTGGAAATTGAAGAAGCAAGTTTTTTTCATAGATTTTTGTGTGGATAAAATAAGAATCTAAATTTCAACTTTAGATTGATTAGTTGCTAGTCTAGTTTCTGGTTTTAGCTTTGTGTAGATATTGAAATTGTCCAAGTTAGAATAGTTGGATTTCCAGTCTATCCAGGATTTATGTCTATTTTTTAATAAGCTATCTGATTTGTCTCTTAACCTAGAAGAGGATAAAGGATGTTTTCTCATTTTTTGAGGGGGTACAGTCTGTCTTGGATGTGGGTATAGAAAGAAGAAAGCACACAAACTGGATCAGAGCATTTGTAGAGGGAGGATCAATCCAGCTCTGCTAACTTCATCAGTGAAGTCAGCAGAAGCTTGAAGGATGGTTTTAGTCACTGAGGGAGTTGGTATTTGCAGTTGTTGCAGCTTTTCCAGTATATTCATTATTATGACAGAGTGTAAATTAGGAGTTGAGTTTATTAGGCCTGCTCCATTCAGATACCCTCTCAGACCCTAAAGGGCCCATATCTATACAGGAAGAATGCAGAGTCCCTGTAATCACAACTATGCAGGAAACACAGCATCCATGGGACCAGACAACTTCCCAGGCTGCGTTTTACATGAACCTGAGAACGAACTGGCTCCCCACTTAAGCACCATGTTCAATAATAGCCTCATATCAGGCTTTGTGCCCACTGAATGGCGCACAGCAACAGTTATCCCACTCTACAAAGGGGGAGCCACCACTGATCCTGGGAACTATCGACCTATTAGCCTGACGAGCCTGGTCTGCAACGCCATGGAACGTATCATGGAACTCCATAAAGACATTGGTAACCTCCAACTCTGTATCCCACCCGATTCGGGTTTGTGAAAGGCAGATCATGCCTCCTGAACCTGATCAACTTCTTTGAGGCAGTCACCAAAGCCGTGGATGAGGGGTAAGGTGGTTCACACAGCCTATCTTGACCTCGCCAAGGCTTTTGACACCATCCCTCATTCTGGAATTTATAGTTAAACTCACTAAACTAGGTATAAATCCCTACGTCACAGGATGGGTTGCCATCTGGCTCACTGACAGAACCCACACGCTAAAAGTTGCAGACTCCAAATCTGACCTCAAAGTAGTAACAAGTGGAGTACCACAGGGTTCCGTCCTGGGACCTGTCCTGTTTGGTATCTACTTCTCTGAAGCACAGGCTAACACAGAAGGCCTCTGGCTAACGAAGTTTGCAGATGACTGCAAACTAGGAGCCATAGTCAAGTCCCCAAATGATGTGGACATTCTGCAGAAGGGCCTCACTGAGACAGATGTCTGGTGTCATAGCCATGGCCTCAAGCTCAATGCCAAAAAGTGCAGTGTCATCCTC